>NC_061122.1:154106816-154207344 GCF_002878395.1 Capsicum annuum | reverse complement strand
CTGTGTTAACTTGTATTTAGGTTTAGGAGGATTCTTAAGGATTTATTAATGAAATAAAGAAGATCTTCCATGTTATGCATCATACTAATATGGAGGGTGTAGAATTTACTGTTTATAAATTTAAGGATGTAACCTACCAATGGTATGAGAAATAGGAAGAGTCTTGGGGTGACGATGTTGAGTCAACCTTGTGGAATAATTTCTCTAGTGGTTTTCTGGATAGCTTGTTTCCAGAGGAGTTGAGAAAGGAAAAAACAAAAGAGTTTGTTAATCTAAAGTAAGGCAAGATGGTAGTCAAGGAGTATGCCTTGAAATTCCATCAGTTGTCCAGTTATGCTCTTGAGTTAGTGTCTAGAATGAGAGCTAGAATAAGGAAATTTATTTTTGTGTTGTCCTATGATTTGGTTTAAGAGTAAGGTTGCCTTGTTAAACAAGGTTATGGACATCTCCAGATTAGTTGTGTATATACATAAGATTGAAGTCGATAAGAAAAAGAAAGTTAAAATTAGGGAAAGGTAGAATAAGAAGTTTAGATTTTCCAATTAGGGTGGAGGTCAATAGAAATATGGTAAAGATGGTGGAAAGTGGTCTAAGAAGATGTGGGGGAGTTCTTGTTCCTACTCTATGACTAGTTCTCCTTATTCAAAGCCATCGGGTGATCATTTTTCTCAGCATGATAACGGGTTTAGGAAACAGAGTGCCTAATATCAAGATGGTGGCGCTTAGTCCACTCCATCATACCTTTTTGGTAAATTAAATGGGTAGGTGCACCATGGATTTTTTGAAGAAGGAAGGAACAAGTATTTTAAATTTGGTCAGGTTGGTCACTTATAAAGGGATTGTCCTTCTAAGGTTGATTCGGTGGAAGATAAGATTCATATTACAACTTTAACAGCTCCTTTACCAAAGGGTAATGCTTCTGCTTCTAGTACCAGCACTAGCCAAAATCACTTGTATCCTCTTACTACTTGCAAATACTCTAACGTATCTCCCAATGTTGTCACTGATATATTACAACTTTTTTCTCGTGATATGTATTGCTTGATTGATTTGGGATCTACTTTTTCTTATGTGACCCTATTTGTGGCTGTGCATTTTGGTTTTGATCCTGAGTTTATCCCTAATTCCTTTTCTATTTCTCCCCTACTGGGTGACTCTGTGGTTGTTAGAAGAGTCTATAAGGGTTGTGTAGGATCTATTAGTGGTAGAGAAACTCTAGTAGGTCTAATAGAGTTAGACATGGTTGAATTTTATGTCATATTAGGGATGGATTTGTTGCATTCATGTTATGCCTCCTTAGATTGTTAAACCCATAAGGTCGTGTTTAAATTCCCTATAGAGCCAGTCATAGAGTGGGAAAAGGGTTTTCTAGTTCCTAAGAGAAGGTTCATATCATATCTTAGAGCCTGAAAGTTGATTTCCAAGGGATGTCTCTATCCTTTTATCCAGGTTAAAGATTATAACTTTGAGGGTCCTTCATTGAAATCCTTTCCCATGGTTAAGAAATTTCCTAAGGTTTTTCCTAATGGTCTTCCTAGTGTCCCTCCCAATAGGGAGACTGATTTCGGGATTGACCTTGTTTCAAAAACTTGTCCTATCTCTCTCCCTCCTTATAGAATGGCATTAGCTAAGTTAAAGAAGCTTAAAGAGAAGTTCAAAAAACTCCTCGACAAAGGTTTTATCCATTCTAGTGTATCTCTGTGGGGTGCTCCTATTTTGTTCGTGTGTAAGAAGGATGCTTCCTTTCGAATGTGCATCGATTACCATTAGTTGAATAAGGTTAAGGTGAAGGATAAGTATCCACTTTCTCAGATTGATTGTTTGCTCGACAAGCTAAAGGTTTCTAGATATTTCTCCAATATCGATCCTCCATCTGGGTATCATAAGTAAAACATTAGGGAAGAGGATATCCTTACGACTTTCTTTCGAACACAGTATGGTCACTATGAATTCTTAGTTATGTATTTTTGTTTGACTAATTCCCCGACGGGTATTCGTGGACTTGATGAATAGGGTCTTTTTTCAGTTTCTAGATTTGTCCTTATTATGTTTATAGATTATATCCCGATGTATTTTAAGAGGGAGATAGATCATGCCTATCACATCCTAATCGTGTTGCAAACCTTGAAAAATCAAAAATTGTATGCTAAGTTTTCAAAGTGTGAGTTCTGGTTGAAGCCCATTTCTTTTTGGGGTCATGTCATTTCTAGTGAAAGGATCATGGTGGATTTGCAAAAATTTGCAATGGTTAAGAGTGGCCTAGGCCTATGACTCTAACCAATATTCAGAGTTTCTTGGTTCTAGTTGATTACTAAAGTAGATTTGTGGAGAGTTTTTTGACAATAGATGCCCCGTTGACTAAGTTAACCCCAAAAAAGTTAAAGTTTGTATGGTTTGATGCCTGTGGGGGTTATTTTGAGAATCTTGAAGATAAGTTGAGTTTAGCTTTACTTTTGATTTTTCCTGAAGGCACTAATGGTTTTTTTTGCTATTGTGATGCGTCCCTTGTGGGACTTAGTTGTGTGCTGATGGATGATGCACTACGGAAACAGGACAATTTCTATGCTCAAAACAAGGAAGTTATGCTTGGACTTAGGTTATTTTGGTAGATATTATGTGTTCTTATGGTTGTTTCAGGTGAATCTGGTTAACATTTGTTTTGGAATCAAAATGTAAGAAAAAGTTTTGGAAATGGACAAAGGTGACCATCATACGAGTGATCTGAGGTTGATTTATGCACCTCAGTGTTGTTATCCGAGCTTATTGAGCCTTTTTTTGAGGAAAAATTGTGCTATTAGTGTGTTAACAATGATATAATATTGAAACTAAGTGTTTAAGTAGTTGCTTGCATTGTTTAAGGTGTTTTCCAAAAAAGTTTGTACTTAAATTGGTCACTTAGAATTCAAATGAGAAAAGTAGTGTTACTAGCTTAAGCTAGATGTTGTTCTAGTTGATCTCAATGAATTCTAGTGCATTTAGTGAGTTCCTAAGGTTTTTTTGTGTAATTATATGCTGAAAAACTAGTTTCTACTATTCAAGGTTCAATTGAATCTACCTTAGAGTCAAACAATAAATTAAAGATAAAAATAGGCAAATCTAGTTCTTAGCTTAAGTTTCTAGTTCGTTGTCTTGGATGTTGTGTTGTTTTGATCTCTAATCCATGGTGTTTTATTCTATAGAATTCTTGGTGAGTTATTTATGATGATATATGGATGATTAAAAAGCTTCAAATCAAGTGGAAATAGCACCATAAGGCTTGGGATGGAATGACAAATGCTTAAGACAAGTTTAGACATCAAAAGGAAATTCCAATGAGCTTATGGGAATAACCTCGTGGCACACACCCTATTACAAAGGAGTGAGTCTAATAGCGCACACCTTATTCCCAGGGAGTGAGGCTCGTTGTGCACACTTTGTTCCCAACATGTCCAAAATCCACCTCCTATAAATAGGACAGTTAAACATATTGTAAAATACCTTGGATGACTTTTAAGATTAGAGAGGGGCTAGAAAACACTTAAATTAGGTTTTTTATCTCTTTCATTTTGTTTTATAATGGATTTTATCATGTCTTAATTTATCTTGATTATGGTTATTTCCATGAGTGGTAAAAAGCCCTGTTTTTGGGGTTAAGACCAAGAACATGATTACTATTGCTTTGAATTGATTTGGGTTTGATTGCTTATCTTATGTGGTTGTTTATTTATCTTTGTTAAAATATTTTAAGGATTCGTGACCCTTAGAATACATCTATTGTCATCTTGTGAGCCCAAGACGAGGAACAGGAGGACAGAATATGGGGTTAAATAGAGTAAGGTTCTAGGATAGAGATATACCTAGAAGCCTTATTTGGTTCACTACGGGATGAAATATAAATGTGTTTATCTTAGTTCTCACATCTCCGCTCAATGATGAAGTTGTGGGGATAAGTTATATAGGTTATCAGAGGCTCGAGAGACCATGATCATAATGTCGACCCCGTGAATCAACAACCAAGATAAGTAATCTAACCAATGAAGTTCAATAGCTTAGTAAAATTGTTTGTAGAGCTTTAACCCTGGATTTCTCCTTATTGATTGTCCAAGAAATTTACTATTACTTTATTATATTGTTTACTTTAATTCCAATTTACATCTCTATAACTCTTTCAGTTACTTTTACACCACTTTAATAAAGATAGTGAACTAAAATTAGATAGTTGTTGAAACAAGTCCTTGTGGGATCGATACTTTGCTTCTAAATGGCCACTTTACTACTTGGCGAGACCATGTACACTTGTGTGTGCGCTTGGTCACAACAAGTTTTTGGGATCAATTTTGGATTATGAGTTGTCAAATCACTAAATGACTCATAGCCTTATTTGTAAGAAGGACAGTAACAAGATTTAAGTTAAAGAAAACAAAGTAAAGAGTGGCTATGACTGGAGAATACAAATCATAAGATGTGGCTATGAGTCATGAGGAACATTCATAAAGATAGCATAAGCCAAAGCTAAAGTTTAGAGTTGAAGTCACAAAATAAGATGAGTCGTAAGATCTTATTACAACTCATAATGAGAAGACGTAAAGAGATCGGTGTTCATAGCCCTGAAAGTCTAAGTCACTAGTGATGATGTGTGAAGACCACGAGTCATAAGGACTGCATACGACTTGTGGTAATGAATCGTAAGGAAAACAAAAACTTAAAGCCTTGAAGATCAGTTACTAGAATGCATACGACTGGTAATGTATGACTCATAAGAAGACCTTACAAAAGGACTACATGAGTCATACCACGAGCCGACATACTTTTCCTATTTTTTTTGTATTAGGACTTCTTTATTATTTTGTTATACTATAAATAGCTTAGGGATATTTCTTTATTAGGTTTTGCACTATTACACACTTTTACATTTTTTTTATGTACTTTGATCATTATTACTGTATTCTTGAGATTTGTGTTTTGATCCAACTGGAGCCTTTGGATTTTCTTTCTCTCATTATTGTGCAATTAATTACATGTGTTCTTTATTTATTATCATGAATTGTTGCATGAATATGAGCAGCTAATTTCCTGACTAGGGTTATGGGGAACCCTGGCAGATTAACTACGTTAATAAAATGGGAGACTTATATATTCTATTATGATTTCATATATCTTAATCTTCTTCATATTAATTGAACTCATAGCTACTATAGAAACTTGAGGATTGCCCATATTTGAAAACGTCCTTACGAGGGAGTTTGAGATTAGGAAAAGGGGATTAAGACAGTAATTTGAGATTCATGTCAATTTTATAATTCCACCATCTCATCTAATCAACGTGAGACCTAAAAGGTGAAAGTAAATGAAGTTATCGCAAAGAGAAATAAGGAAATGCCTTGAGACTCACAAGGTAAAGGATGAGATTTATCAACGCATTCACAAGATGATTGATAATACTTAGCTTGTCAACGTTACATATAGAGCAATAGAATAGGTGAATTGAACATGAGAAGTTATGGAGTTGAGACACCAGAGGGAACACAGTCCTAGTATTCGTCATCTACTATTTACAAAATCAATCATTCAAAATCGGTTAATACTTAATTTTAACTTCAAAATCCCCCATTTACTTTTTTGTACTGCTGGTAAATTTTGTCAAGTTTGAGATACTGTACAATGTTTTCCCTATGGGTTTAACCCCAACCAGGTTTTGGTTACTATATTTGACATCAACCACAACATACTTATTTGGAGGTTACTTTTTGGTGACATCAAATTTTTGTACCGTTGCTGGGGCAAACGGTGTGAATTATTGATTAAAATTGGTGAAGTTTGTGAGTTTATTTTTTTTTGAATTGGTATATGTCGGTGTATGCCAAACACTTAAAGGCAATCCCTTTCTCCCATTAGATCTAGAGCCCGAAAGAATTCTTGAAATATTTAGAATGATGTCATAGCAAGTTCTTGATGGTGTTTCTGCTGGAGTTTGAGACCCTCAGATTATACCTTCTCTCCCACCTAATGATCCATAGAATACTGTAGAAAAACTAGGCAAGAAATTTTTAGTTGAGGTAGCTAAAGAGGCGAGATTAGCCGAGGAGGCTTGGTTAACTGAAGAGGATCGACTAGCTTAGCAAGTAGAACTAGCTAGGCCAAGACAAGTGGTCGAGCATCGAGATAGAGTTCAAGAAGGTAGATCTCCAATGATTTCTACATATCAACATATACAACCATATGATGAAGGCAGGGACATTGGATATGTTGAGTCTACTGAGACAGGAGCCACCATTCCTCTGGCTCTACCACCCCAAGGTTCAATTTGAAATTATTAGTGCAATGATCTAATTGCTAAACTTGAAGGATGTGTTTTCGAGATCAGAAACCAATGATCCAAACATGCATCTTGCTAATTTCAATGGGATATATACGTCATATACTATTCTGTGGGTGAACCAGGAAGCTTTAAGGTTGAGGTTGTTCCCATTTTCGTTGACTAGAGAAGCATCACTATGGTTATGTGTACTTTTAAGAGGTTTAGTCACTACTTTGTATAAGTTTCTTAGGAAGTTTTTGAACAAATTCTTCCCTCCTACAAAGATGTCTGAAATTTACAATTTTAGATAGCTACCTGCAGAATCTATGTATGAGGCATAGTTTAGGTTAAAAAAAATAAAGCTGAGAATGGTACCTAACGAAAGAATTATATGGTCTAATTTGTTGGAAATCTTCTATAGATCACTGAATGTCAGTTCTAGATTAATGACAAATACAATTTTGGGAGGTCCATTTATGCATCTTCAGTGGGATGCTACGCAAGATATGCTAGATAATATTTCTGTGACTAAAAGAGGATAGAACACTAGAGATACTAAGTGAGGTGCAGGTCATATGGTTGGATCAACTAATGACTATAGAGTTGGTCAAGAGTTTGTAACACAAGAGGTTGCACAAATTTGAACAGACATTGGGCTTCTTACAAAATAATTCGCAACAATGAGTGATGAGAAAGTGAATATAGTAGGGGTGTATATTTATACTTCTATAACTTATGAGACTGAGTCTGAAGAGGAAGTGAAGTATCTTGATTGTCAGTTGGCAAATTTTCTAGCCTAAGGGCAAAGGAATAAAGGTTAGAACTATTAAAATGATAGATACCGAGATAGTATCAAAGACTGATGGTGATTGGAGATGCAAAAATGACTACAAAGAGAAGAGTGACAGATTTGTCCCACTAAGTAGCTGAGATACAAAGTCTTGAATGAAGGTAATATAATCAAAACTAGTTAAAGTCCAAGAAATTTAAGAGAGTTGCCTGAAAGAGAAAAAAGTGAACCTATCAAGGATGAATCAGAAGGTTGAGTCACACGTTACTACCATCAAATAACTTGAGCAGTAGTATGGATAGATTTTGGCCATATTGAATCAAATACATCCTAGCACTCTTCCCAGTAATATGGTATAAAACCCAAAGAATGATAGTCATTGACATTCCATTACCACTCAAAATATTAAAAACACCATGGATCCATCTGTACCTACCTTGATGGATTCAATGAATAAAAATGAGCATATTGATGTCCGAAATAATAAAAAGTAAAACAAAGGAAATGATAAGGTTGAGGAGCCTATTTTGAAGACTTTACCAAGACCTCACCCACCCTTTCCTAAGAGATTAAAAAAAAGTAAGAAGAGGGTAAATATCAAAAAGTTTCTGTTTATGATAAAGGAACTGTCTGTTAACATTCCTCTTACTGAGGCATTGGAACAAATGCCTGTCTATGTAAAATTCAAGAAGGATTTAGTCACCAAGAAGCAAACAGATAGTTATGAGTTAGCCGACAATGTTCATCGATACAGTGTTGTTGCTACTAGATCATCGGTAGAGAAAAAAGAGGATCCTAGTGCTTTTACCATGTCGTGCACCATTAGATCTTTTAACTTTACCAGGAACTATATGATTTAGGAATTGGTATAAATCTCATGCCACTAGAGGTTTTTAAGATGTTGGGGTTGGGAGCAGCCAAATCTGGTTGGTATTCTATGTAATATAGTTGTAAAGCTGGCTTCTTTCATCTTTCCTACTAATTTTATGATACTAGATTGTGAAGTAGACTTCTAAGTTCTGATTATTTTAGGCAAAACATTCCTGGCTATAGGAACAACTTTGATTGATATGGAGTTAGGACATCTCATGTTCAGGCTCAACGATGAGAAAGTGATATTCAATGTATGCTAATCCATACGATAACCAGATAAGTTGAGGGTAATATTTGTGATAGAAGTTTCTGATTAGGAGAAAGATTCATTCTACAATGTTGATTTCGTGACTATTTGGGATGATACTTCTGTCGTTGTTCCTAAAGAAGAAAGGTTAGGTTGGGTGTTGAAGCCTTCGTAGCAGTTATAAACATCGATAGTGATTATATTAATGACTATGATGACACAACAAGAAAAAAGTCTATTTAAGACCAACATTCAGGGAAGAGTTAATAATTTGGTCTCTAAAAGTATACTTATTAGGAAGAGATTAAATTCCGGTCCCTAATTGTGTATTTTTTGGGAAGGTATAAAATCTGATCCTAAAAAAATTATTAACTGATCCGTAATAATAATTTAGAGAGAAGTAAAACCAAAATTATTATAATAAAATTTTAATAAAATTAATGCTAATCAAATTTAAGGCGCCAAAAAGAAAAAAAACATTGTATTCTCCAAAAAAAAATATCACGCCCTAGTTGTTGCTTCAAATTATCAATCAAAATTGCTCATTAAATGCTCAAATCATCGGCTAAATCTCTCTCATTTCAAATCGCAACTTCCATTATCGGTATGTTTCTCATCTCTCTGTAAAGACTTGAGTAAAGCTTTCTGTTCCTGGCAATTTCTTATCTCTCTGTAAACATCAATTTCATAGAAGAAAAATCTATCATCGGGACAATTCCTGGTGATTTTTTATGGTGGGTTTAAAATAAAAAACCCTAAGCTCTTTTATTCAAGATTTTGTGTTCTCTATGTATATTGTTTTATGATAAAGTGTAAAGGAGCTACCTTTATCTTTAATTTATATGTATTTATATGTGTTTTGTATTTTTTTCCTAAGATTTTGTGTTCTTTTGTTATCATATAAAGTGTAAAGAAGCTATCTTGATGAGTAGTTTGTATGATATTAAGGATTGAAGATCATAAGAAGGTATTTTTGGGGTTGATTATTTATTCAGTTATGTAAAGTTATTCGGTATTTGTTTTTGTAGGAGGTAGCAGCTACCTCGTGGGATAGTCGAGCTATCTGCAAGTGTAAAGGAGCTAGCTTGATGAGTAATTTGTGTGAAAGAATTCAAGAATTTATGCGCCAATTTGGTACTATATTACATCAGGTAATCTTATTGTTTTCCCAGTGTCTTGACACCATTTTGTCTGTCTAAAGTTAGTGTGCTACGATGGCAGTAACTTTTGTTAACCTTCAAACTCTAACAGTTTTAAAATGGAATCATTTTGTATCCCCAAGTAAAAGTACAAGGGAACACCAAAAAAGGTTTAAGAAAATAGTGGCAAGTGCTGAACATGCAGGATAGAGTGTTTTCTCATTAACATTGAAGTCCAGATAAGGTTTCATTATAGCCTCTTAACCAAAATCAAAACAGTCACGGAATGGAAAGAGTTTAAGACATATTGATATGTTTAAGCTAGTATTTTTTGTCATTATGATTTCCTATTACCTATAAGAGTATACTCAGTTTTGAAATACCTCACACCATGTAATCATTTTTTGGTACCAATAATGTTGTACTCTTTTTACATTTTCATCGGAGCTACAAATCATTGTACTTGTCCTGCTATTTATTATGCATTCTCTCCTGTATTTACCAATTGAAAGACGTCTGTTGGTTGGTCTTAGAGTTTATCCTTCTCTATCTATGTAACTTCCTTTAGTTTATTTCTTCTTACCATAGAAAATAATGGGAAATGAAAAAAGGTAAGGTGTGCGAGCACATTATGGTGATGCACCTTGTTTAAGAGCAATTGTAGTTATTATTTTCTATAGTTAATTTTTTCCTACTCATTACTTAGTCTATTTGTCAGACCACTCAACATAAATGGGCATAACCTTTTATGGAACCCGTGGATGTCAAGGTTCTTGGATCTGACGATTAATATGAGGTGAATGGTTTAAATTTTATTATTGGTGTACTTATTGTATCTATGATGTTCTTAGAAATCCTATTTTCCTTCTATTTTTGCTAATACATCATGGTATTTTTTAGGTTATTGAGAGCCTATGGACTTCAGTACTATTAAAAACAAGATTGAAGTAAAGAATGGTTCTTGCTATAAGCATGTTCGAGGGATATGTACAGATGTTAGGCTAATATTTAAGAATTCAATGAAATACAATGAGGAAAGGGATGATGTTCATGTAATGGCAAGAACTTTTTTGGGAAAATTTGAGGATAAATGGTTGCAGCTTTTGCCCAAAGTTGATGAAGAGGTACAAATCATTTATAGTCTTTTTTCTTTAGTATCTCATGTAATTTATAACATACTTGAATCATTTTCTTCTAGGCTATTTAATATGCTCATATGCGATTAGGGTACTAAATTTTGGATTTTTAAGTAAATGATTGGGAAACTAATGTATAGTACTATTGCTTGTAGGAAAAATAGTGGAAAGATGAAGCAGAATCCCAACAGGCTATGCAGCTCGCTCAAGAGGCTGCTCATGCCAAAATGGCTAAAGATTTAAGTATTGAAGTAGTCAAGGCTCAGATTCTTTTACACAAGCATAAAAGTTTAGTCATATTTGCCCGAGTTTTTATGGATTTCATCTTCATACATACTAAATTTAACCTACTCTGGACAATAACTTATACCTAATATTTGCATTGCAGCTTCATAAGGTCGACATACAGCTGGAAGAACGTAGGGAAATGGTTCTTCAAAAATGCAGGTTGGAGCCTTAACAAATAACTCTTATCAGTTATCAGTTCTGCATTTATTAATTTTGAAGTAGATGATGGCTTTATAAATATACCTTGTACTTTTTTCGTCCTTTCATTTAATGGGGCTACCAGATAATTTTTAGATAGACTCCAAACATTACCTAAAATATCCTATTTATGATATGTATTTAAGAGAAAACAATTCAAATAGTATAATAAAAATCGACCATATGAACTTTTTCCAATTGTAGATAGATGAATAAGCACTGGCTAGTAAATGAAAGTCAATAGTGATTGGTCCTGCTCATGACATGGGTTTGATAATGAAGCTTTTTTTTTGCCTCCTGGTTTATGTTTGTTTACTTATATGAAGGGTAAAATTAATATGTTGGACATTCCTGGGTTGATCTGGTGCCAACACTGTAGTAATAGTCCTCTAAATGATCTTTTCTCCATGGTCCTTTACGAGATCTAAAAGCAAAATAGAGGTACCTCAGGCTATTTGGTTGACAGTCTGGCTTGAAAGAAATAAAAGATTTTTTTGAGACAATAGAGGTAACATTCTTAGACTTAAACTTGGATGTAACTTTTTGATGCAAATCTGTCATTACATGAGATGCAG
This sequence comes from Capsicum annuum, assembly GCF_002878395.1. NCBI lineage: Eukaryota > Viridiplantae > Streptophyta > Magnoliopsida > Solanales > Solanaceae > Capsicum > Capsicum annuum. The sequence goes on along the minus strand of NC_061122.1, from coordinate 154,195,821 downwards.
ATGCTATACTAGATACAATAGAGAATTTGCACTTATTGTAATTACGCCTGATGCACTGGCTTAATTCAAGTTTTCATAGGATTAAAGAAAGATCTAAAGGATAATAGTAGAAGTCAGATTGTCAGTGAATTTAGAATCAAAGGCAAAATACTAAATTGCATGACGAAAAATGCTCCAAGTACAATTTGGGCCAATTAGTTGAGGAGAATGCAAGAACTTATGTGCCAATTTGGTACTATATTACGTCAGGTAATCTCATTGTTTTCCTAGTATCTTGATACCTTTTTGTCTTTCTAAAGTTAGCATGCTACGATGGCAATAATTTTTGTTAACCTTCAAACTCTAACGGTTGTTAAATGGAATCATTTTGTATCCCTAAGTAAAAATGCAAGAGAACACGAGAAAAGGTTTGAGAAAATAATGGCATCCTTTTGTTTTTTTTCATTGATTAAAAACAGCGTATTCCCATATAGTGGAGATGGTACTACTGGGGTTGCCCCATTGCCTGGACTTTTATGGATTGCTTGTATCACAATTTGGAGACAAGATAATGAAACTATGGAACAATTCTTAAGATGTTACTTCAGGTTCAAACATGAGTTTCTTGGAGTAGTTGCAGTTGTGACAGTTGCATATGCTGTTATTTTTGCCTTCAAATTTGCTTTAGGTATTGAGGTGTTCAACTTCCAAAGAAGATAGAAGAGTTTACTGGTTGAAAATTCAAGAGCAGAACTAAATATAAAGAGAGATTGCTGAAGTTTATATTTTTGTTTCTTTTCTGAATCGCATGTGCTTGTGTAAGAAATAATATTGGTTGTTTATGTTTAAATGAAAGTATAGCAGTAAATTTGTCCATCTAACTAGTAAAGTTGTTTGCATGTGACCACGAGGTCATGGGTTTAAGTGGTGGAGACAACTTTTTGCAGAAATACAGGGGTAAGGCAGCATAAAATAGACCCTTTTGGTCTGGTCATTTCTTGAACACTTCATATAATGGGAGATTTAGTGCACCGGACTACCCTAGACTTCACTTAGAAGTTTGACAACAACTTTACCAGTTAAATGACTTTTATCTTTTTTTAAAAGGAGGAATATAATACTAGGACTTTCCTAGTTTGATTAACTAAGCGAAATAATAATTCTAATAATAACAACAAACAATTATTATTATTATTATTATTATTATTATTATTATTATTATTATAAAGATTATTGTTATATGTAGAAGTTGGAAAAACAACGTTGATGGATGTATTGGTTGGAAGAAAAACAAGAGGATATATTGAGGGTGACATGAAGATTTTGGGCTATCCTAAGAAGCAAGACACATTTGCACGTATATTTGGATACTATGAGCATAATGACATCCATTTCACCTTATGTTATAGTTTATGAGTCATTAGTATACTCTGTATGGTTGCATTTACTCCATGATGTTGATAAAAAGATTAGAAAGGTTAGTTCTTATGAAATTTTTTCTCCATAAATCTCACTCAAACAATAACATATTTAATATAATCTTTGGAGGGTAGACTGTACGCAGACCTTACCCCTACCTAAAAAGTAGAGAGGTTGTTTCCCATATAACCCTTCTGTCAATGGAAAAAATAGGTTAAATAGTCTAGAAAAAAAGTAATAGAAGTACAAGAATAGCATATAGTAATCGGAGGGTAACTACAACAAAACAATATGATAGTTGCAATATAAGACAATAAGTAATAATAAAAATCAAAGGACTAGACTATAACTACCAGTATAGATGGAAAACAAGACAATGCACCGCAACCACTAAGATCAGTCTTAGTTGGTTTGCCAGGGGCCAACGGTCTCTCTACTGAGCAATGCAAAAGGTTGAGCATTATAGTGGAGCTAGTCGTTAACCCCTCTTTTATTTTCATGGATGAACCAACCTCAGTACTAGATGATCGGGCTTCTTCAATTATTATGAGAACTATTAGAAACACTATTGACACAAGAAAAACCGTTGTCTGTACCATCTATTAGCCTAGTATTGACATTTTTAAAGCCTTTGATGAGGTGAATTTGATATCTTTTAACTCAATCAAGCTATTCATTGTTTTTCCTAGATTTTTTTTATTGAGTATTAATATAACACCACTTTACAACTCTTTTTAATAAAACAAGGAGGACAAGAGATATATGTCGGTCCATTGGGTTGCCATTCTTGCCATTTGATCAAATACTTTAAAGTAAGTTGTTGAAGTGAAAGAGCGCTTACCTTTCTAGAGTTGATACAATCAAATAATACTAAGCTGTATTTTTTTTTGTTCAGTCAATGCCTGGGGTAAGTAAAATAAAAGATGGCTACAATGCAGAAACTTGGATGTTAGAAATGACAACCTCAGCTCAGGAAAAGATGTTAGGGGTTGATTTTGCTAATTTATACGAACAATCAAACCTTTACAGAAAGAACAAAGCATTGATTAGAGAACTCATAATGCCTAGTACTGGTACACAAGACTTGTATTTTGATAGCCAATATTTACAGCCATTCTGGACCCAATGTATAGCTTGTGTTTGGAAGCAACACTGCTCATACTGGCATAATACAACTTATACTGGTGTTCGATCTCTCTTCATAACCTTTATTACCTAGGTTTTTCAGATAATTTTTAGGGATCTTGGTACTAAAGTGTATGTCCAAAATACTAGACAAAATAACTGGAAAATACTTTGAATTCTTAACGCTAAAAGTCAATTTCATTCTTTTTTCTTTTTTCCAGTTATAGGGGTAAGAGCCAAGATCTATTTAATGCTATGGGATCTATGTATGCTGTTGTTATCTTCCTTGGAATACATAATTCAACAGCAGTACAGTCTTTTGTATCCATTGAATGTATAATATTCTATAGAGAAAGTGTTGTTGGAATATTTTCTACCTTACCTTACGCCTCTGGAAAGGTAAGCATAGAGTTTCATTTCTTATAAGCTAATTTCATGTTAAAAGAAGTCCATATTACCTATAAAAAGATTCTATTATCATGCAGGTTTTCATTGAAATCTCGTATGTCTTTATGCAATCTGTTTCTTTTGGTGTCATTGTCTACGCTATGATCGGATTCAAATGGATAGCTGCCAAGTTTTTTCATATATTCTGCACCCTACCCCCTCTTTTTGGTTGTCTTGCTGGAAAATCATTACATTTATTATACATATCTCTATTTCTTAGGTACAAATAATTTCAAAGCTTTGACGGAATATGAAATTTTCTTGAGTAATAAAGCTTTAGTTATAATCTTTATTCTTTGCTCCAAAAACATAGAGAAGTTTTTAGGCTTTCAGATGTAAATTATTTCTAAATTTTTCCCTTTCATAATCACTATACATGCGTTCATTTTGTTATAGATCCTCTATCTTTACAATTGATAAATAAATAGTTTCTTACTTTAACAATGTCTGGACCATTACAAGTGGAAATACTGAGCAGGGTGAGGCATCCAAACCTTGTTACACTGATGGGAATTTGCTCAGAGTCTAGGTCCTTTGCTTATGAATTCCTCGAAAATGGAAACCTTGAAGATCACCTGGCTTGCCACAAAAAATCCTGCCCTCTTCATTGGAAACATCGAATAAGAATTGTTGTGAAGATATGCTCTTTTCTTATCTTTGTTCATGGAAATGATCCTTGCATTGTCTATGAGAAATGGAGACCTACTAACACTCTCCTTGATGCTAAATTTGTTATAAAAATAAGCAATTTTAGAGTCCATCTCTTGATATCCCAGAATGAGAATTTCAATTATGATGACCGGGAGGCTTCCATTTATATGGATCCAGAGTGTGTGACAAGGGACCACTTACTGTAGAATCTAATATTTACTTATTTGGCATAATACTCTTACGACTTTCGACTACAAGAAGAGTTTAGGTATAGTGAGGAACATCTAAGTATGCTTTGGAAAGTGGGAACTTGGGTCTAGTTTTGGACTCTTCTGCTGGTGATTGGACAATTCATAAAGCAGAATTGTTAGCTTATCCAGCACTAAGGTGCTATGATAAAGATCCTTTAAATTAGCCTAATATGCTCTCAGAAGTTTGTCCAATAATTAAGCCAATGACAGATATATGCACACTACACTTGGATTTGAATACTTTATCTCAGGGTTCCAAGAGTCAAAAATAAATTCCTCCTTATTTTGTTTGACTTATTTTTTAGGTAATCTTAATATATATGATTTGTTTTCTTCTAGTTCAAAATTCTACATAATTTCAAATACACTCTTTCACCTTTTAAATGGAGATGTAGGAATTGTCTATTGAGATGCTGAATTTTGTGATCAATGCTTGTCTTGTGTGAGAATATGTGGACTAGTTGTGAATACTCGATCTTATTTGTTGAGAAATCATTAAATATAAAGACTTAGTAATCACTTCCATCTATTTGTTGAGAGAATTTAGGTTGCACTGAGTGACTAGGATCAGAATGTATTACTTTTTTTCAAGTGGTATACATGATGAATACTTCTACATGAAATAATAAAGGGGCCCATATAACCCTTCTAGTAGAGGATACTATCATGAATCAAGTTTTTAACTTTACCTTTATTAAAAAAAGAAAAAAAAATCAAGATGTACAAACGATAGCTGATACTTCGTATCTAGTGTACTGTGTGTATCCTATATGGTTGATGCTTTTATCTTTGACGTGAACACTCTCAGAATGACATGGAAAATCCACGTATAGTAGCAAATAGTTAGACATATGAAAGTGATGCAATAAAAAGATGGTTGTACAGTGGAAACGATACCTCTCTGATGACAAACATCAAGCTCGATACATGTGATTTAATTCCTACTTATGCTCTCTATCATATAATTCAGGAATGACAGCAGCAGTCCTGAAACTCATTCAGGTCTATAATGCCTTCTATAAACAAAAATAGCTTCAAAGATGAAACTATATACTGATATAGAAAGTTAGTCATGTCTCATGGTAGTTTTACCGAGTTAATACTTGTATTTGAGTTATTTGAACTTGTAAGGTAAGTATATAAGTGTTACTACAATACTGAGATGTACTGATTTTATTACTATTTATACTAGATTTGATTCTCGATAGCAATTTGATATAAATTGATGAAATTTATTATTTTATGATATATATTAGGCTTATTTGTGGTCAATTAGAGACTAAAAATATTGCTCATCTTTAAATATTTATCGATGATAAAAGGTGTTGCTCATCTTTAAAGGTTGATCTAGGTCTAGAATATCGCTCGTCTATAAAAATTGATCTATGACCAGGATGTTTGTCGTCCTTAAAGGTTGATCTAGGAAAAGAATTTTGCTCGTCGCTAAAGGATATTTGGGATAAGAAATACCATCACAAAAAGATAATTACTATGAGGTAGTTAGTCTATATGAGACAAGAAATACCATCGCTAAAATATAATTATGACAAGGTAGTTAGTCTATTTGGGACGAGATTTCTCATTGCAAAAGAATAATTAAGACTAGGTATTTAGTCGACTGGGACAAGATATACCATCACTAAAAATCTATTACGACTAGGATTTTTGCCATTGCAAAAAGGTTTTAATGGCCGTTTTATTGGACTCGTTGCTAATGACCTTTAGCGGCAGAGCCTGTTAGGGTGGGACGCGATCGGATTTTTCTGGTCCTAAAAAACCAATTGGGATAAGATTTGGACTTTCTGGGACCATAATTCCCTTTTTTATAAGCTGTTTTTCTTGTAGTGTGAGGTGGTATGTGCACTTTTTGGGAGTGGTTCTTATAGTGTTGCACCAAAGAAATATGATTTGGATAAAAAAAATAGAACCACTCCACCTGCTCACCTATTGATTGAGGAGCCACTGTCTTAGAGTTGAAGGCCCTCTCTTCTCAATTGAGATATGCATTTTTGGGGGCCAATATCACTTTGCTGGCAATTGTTATAGCTGACTTAATGCAGATAAAAGTGGAAGCTTTATTATCAGTGCTATAGAGATTCAAGAGGTCAATTGGTTGGTTCATTGTAGATATTATAGGTATTCTACTGAGTCTTTGTACTTACAAGATCAAACTTCAACCAGATTATGTTCCAAGTATAGAATGTCAATGTCAGTGTAATCCTCCTATATAGGAGGTGGTGAAGAAAGAAATAATCAATTAGTTAGATACTGGTGTAGTGTATCCCATTGTTGATAGCAAATGGGTCAGTTTGGTATAATATGTTTAGAAGAAGGGCGATATTACTATTGTTCCTAATGAGAAGAATGAGCTAGTGCCAATGAGACCAGTCACTGGATGGAGAGTGTGTATGTATTACAGGAAAATGAATGCATGGACCTAGAAAGACCTCTTCCCCATGCTCTTTATGGACTAGATGTTTGACAAACATTCGAGTAGATAGTGGTATTATTTTTTGAATCGATATTCAGGCTACAACAAAGTCACTATTGTACCCAACCAAATCACTGTTGTATTTTAGACAAACAATGTTCAACTTGATTCTCACTCCTGTAAGAGTTTGATTTCAAGGTCAAGGATAAAAAAGACACTGCGAATTAAGTTACAGATTATTTGTCTAGAATTGAGGAAGAACCTATGCAAAAAATTAATGGTGGACTCAATATTGATGATAGTTTTCCAGGTGTACTTCTAATGATAGTATCATGATCTCAAGAAATTTATTGAAGTGGTAGGAAATAGGAAGTTGATTATTTTGTGGCCTAATGCTTGGTGTGCCAACAAGTCAAAGTTGAGCATATGAGGCCTGGTGGGTTGTATCAAAGAAAATAATTTACCTGCATGAAGATGGGAGGTGATCAATATGGATTTCATTACTAGTCTTCCTTGATCTTGGAATCAATTTGATTCGATTTGTTTCATCGTGGATAGGATGACCAAGTCCACTAACTTCTTACTGGTGTGGACTAAATTTTTGGTTGAGGACTATGTGAGGTTGTATCTTCATGAGATTGTAAGACTGCATAGGGTATCTATTTCAATTATTTTTATTAGGGTACATAGTTTTAATCTCACTTATGGCAGTCTTTTTAGAAGGGATTGGGGACTAAGGTGCGTCTGAGTACTGTGTTTCATCTTCAGATGAATAGGCAAGCAGAAAGGACAATTAGAACAATTGAGGACATACTTCGTGCATGTGTGATCGATTATAGTGGTAGTTGGGTTGAGCATCTACCTTTGGTAGAGTTTTCTTAAAACAATAGATGTCATTCAAGTATTGGTATGGCCCCTTTTGAGGCATTGTATTGTAGAAGAATTAGATCTCCTATTAGGTGTTTCGAGCTTTGTGAGGTAGATACATTTGGTCCAGATTTGGTTTATTAGGATCTAGAAAAGGTAAAGGTTTTTCAAGATAGGATTAAGGCTGTCCAAAGTTGTCAAAAGTCTTATGCGGATGTAAAGCGTAGGAACTTGGAGTTTGAGGTTGGGGATAAGGTATTCTTAAAGGTATATCTCATGAAGGGAGTAATGCAGTTTGGTAAGAACGGGAAACTTAGTCCCTGATTTATTCGTCCTTATGCAATTTTAAGCAGGGTTGGTAATATGGCTTATGAATTGGAGTTGCCATTTAGTTTGAGCTCTATGCACTCGATATTTTATGTCTCTATGTTGAGAAAGTGTGTTTGTGATCCTTCTTTGGTTGTTCCTTTTGAGGGATAGGGTATCTATAATTCTCTACCTTATGAAGAGGTCCCGATTGAGATTTTGGATAGGCACGTTCATCAATTATGGACCAAGGATATGCTCTTGGTTAAGGTTCTATAGTGGAACCACAAGGTGGAAGAGGCTACTTGGGAAGCAAAAGAAGACATGACATCCAAATATCTGCATCTTTTTTCTGCTCCTGGATTCATGCGGAATGTATGTTTTCTTCAACATACTTTTGTTTTCAAACTTTGTTAAAGGAAGGATTAATATCTTTGCATCTTTATTTTCTAAGGTTGGATTGATATTTGATAATGCAAATGAATCGTTCTTGTGTTTACCCTACTTTGTTCGTCATTCATGGATGAATATGAGTAAGGGTTACTAGTCGTAAATAGGGTACGGTTCATATAGGTTTTTCATATGCTGATCAGTGTTGGTTGGGGGGTTGGATTGGTTTTTGGAATAGATGTAACTTGGTGGATACAGGTCATCTTATATGGGGTTTTTTCTTTACTTAATCTAAAACTTGGTAGCTTAACTTGGATCTGAGTACGAGCGGCTCACCATGAGCCGTAAGCTTAGGTACGAGTCATACCGTGGACACATATAGTGGAAAGTGTTTAATCCTCTTTGATTCTATTCTGCCAGGGGTATGGGTCATATGTTTTGGGTACGACTTGGTTTGCGTAAGTCATACCTTGGACAGTGTTGGGTCCAAGGGGTAGACCTAGGGTATCAGTGGTGGGTACCACTCGTATTAGAGGGTACGACTGGTATGGTTAATCGTGCCCCTGGTCAAGAATTTTATGCAATTAAGTGGGGGTAATCTGGACATTTGCCCACTTAACCTACTCAGGCCCATGACTTTTAACACACTTGGAGGTTATTTTCCCTATTATTCTATTCATTAATACTTAGAAAAAACTCTCTAATTCTCTCTAATGCTTTTGGGTAAAGGAAGGCTAGGTTTCACTAAGGTGATCAATTTGGGGTTTATGTTAGTGATTTCTATCCATCATCTACTCAATTTAAGGCATTACAGCTTACCTTATTGTTAGTTCCAACTAAAGGCATATTTTGTAAATTATTTTCATGGGATAATTGTTTATACGGTTTTGGGCTTTCAAATAAATGTTGGGGGTCTTGGTTAAAATGGCTTGGTGATGATTTTCCCATGTTTTAAATATGTTTTTACATGTTTTAATGGTGGTTTGGATACTTTGTTGCATGAGAATGATTAATTGGTATTTGATTTTTGTTTTGGAAATACTATGACCCTAATATGTTTGATAAAATTCCTATGAGAATGCTTTTACTATATTATTGCACTTTTTAATGGAACTATTGCATGGTATAGTTTTGTAATAGAACCCTAAATGGTATAAATGGTTAAATGGAATGGTTTTATGGTTATGGTTAGTTAATAATAAATAGAATAATGGATTGGTTGGTTGGAAATGGTTTTAATTGGGAAATAATGGCAGGGTGTGATAGCTAACTGTGATGGTGGGAGTTTAATGAACGAACAGTGGAAACTCAAGTTTTCCGACAAGAGGGGTTGGTCATAGAGACCATATATGATACTATAAGGTACAAGGGAATCCTTTAAGTACACTGTGCATATATATCATAAAGAGAAAAGGGTACTTGGGAATCCTCTACTGTTATGGTATCTCCGGTTCATATGACTACATGTATCGGGGATCGTTCAGGGATTTATAATGGACCCATATAGCCCGTGGGTGATTTTAGGATGATATAGCTACACATACCAAGTTTAATGGTTTTGAATGCATGCTAAACCCGGTTCCCTTTCCTGGTATGGTTATATATATGTATGTATGGTTTGTATACACATGGTTGGCTTACTTGGTTTTACTAGATTGCATTATTTTATCCTTGTCCTGAGTTCATGCTAGTGTTCACCTGCTAACCCATCTTCGGGTGGGTTTATTCCAATACAATGCAGGAATCGACCGTTCTACTCATCCTGCATAGTGGTTGGATTTTGGGATCAAATTTTTGATTGAAGTGATGAGATTCCATCTTTATGAATGGCTCCATTTCGAGTTATGGACATTTTCATGTACTTTGTCTATTTTATGGATATTGGTTTTGGCTATGGTTGGGGGCGTGTCCCAAATGGATATTAGTTTTCTTTTAGTTAGAAGATTTTGTGGAACTACTATGAGTTGGTATGGGAAGGATCAGTATTGGTATCAGCCTTATTATTGGCATTAGTAATGGGGCAGATTCTGTTGGACTAAATTTCTCATTGTTCCATCTTTTTATGTTATATTATGGAACTTGGTTTGGTTATTGTTTTGGTTTTGGTTGGTTATGGTTGTTAATTGGTTTTGGGATGGTTGGGCTTGTTTGCATCGATCTCGAACACAGACCTATCCCAGATTTGAAATTAGTGTTATTACATGCTATCTTGTTATATGTTTGGAATTCATTGGATTTAGATCATATATTGGATGGTTGGACTGGGTATTAGGGTGGTCTCTGGTTTGAGTTGGACTTGAGATGCCCATTACTACAAAGCCTTTGGTCGGGTTGGGTCAGTACCTAAACCTTTCTAAAATGAATGCCAAAAGTGAGAAGAAAACTCCGTACCTCGGTCTAAAATGATGGACACTGATGCTCCATGCAATTTAACTACCTCCTGAATGAATAACTTGGCATAATCCTCTCCTAAATAGTAGTCCTCTCCAACAAGAAGTGAGTAGACTTAGTTATCATATCTACAATGACCTAAATAGAATTATATTGATTATGAGACTACGAAATACCTATAACTAAATCCATACTAATCATTTCCCACTTCAACAAAGGCAACTCTATTTCTAGGAACATGCACCAGACCTCAAATACTCAACCTTGAATTGCTGACAAACTATACACTTAGCCACAAAGTTCACCATATCCCTATTCATATTATTCCCCTGGTAGATTCCTTTAAAGTCATGATATATCTTAGTCGAACCCAGATGAACTGTATATCGAGAGTCATGATCCTTAGTCAAAATACTTTCCACATCCATCGACATCAGGAACACACAATCTTCCTTGGCATCTCAAAATGTCATCTCCCCCAATCTCAAATGCCATAAGTTTTTGTTGCCCCATATTATCTTTAATCCGTGTAAGTTTTGAATCCAAAGCCTATTTCTCCTTTACCTCAATGCTAAGAGGTGATATTACCAATCATTGAACAATCACTCCTCTATTCTCAGAGTTCAAAATATGAAATCCCAAGTTAGCCAACCTATGAATATCCTTCAACAATCCTCTTTTCTCCTTATCAACGTGAGATAGGCTCCCCATAGACAACCTACTAAGAGCATCATCAACAACATTAGCTTTACCTAGATGGTAGTTAAGGTTTATGTCATAATCCTTAATTAGCTTGAGTCATTGCCTTTATCTGAGGTTCAATTCATTCTGCATAAACATATGATGCAAGCTCTTACGGTTTGAATAAATATCCACATGCACCCGATACAGATAATGGCACCTGATTTTTAAAGTAAATATCATAGCCACCAACCTTAAGTCGTGAGTCAAATAAATCTTCACCTAAACCTTAAGCTTCTTGGAAGCATAGGCCACAATCTTACCATGCTTCATGAAAACACAACCTAGTCCTACACTTGATGCATCACAATACACAACAATTCCATCTATAACCTCAGATAGGGTCAAAACTAGCGTAGAAGTCAACTTATCCTTCAACTTCTGAAAACTAGCCTTACAAGCATTGAACCCCAAAAACTTAACCTTTTTCTGGGTTAACATCATCAATAGAGTAACGATAGATGAGAAACTCTCTATAAAACTCCTATAATACCTAGCCAAGACCAAGAATCTCCTAATATAAGTTGGATTCATGGGTCTTGACAACCTCTTAACTTTATGTTGATCTACCTTGATCTTTTCACTTGAAACAATATACCCAAGAAAGGTCACAACACCTTACAAAATTTCACATTTAGAAAAATTTGCATACAATTTCTGATCCTTAAGAGTCTATAATATAATTGAGACATAACTGGCATGATCCTTCTCTCTCTTAGTGTACACCAATATATCATCAATGAAGACTATAACAAGTAAATCTAGAAACTAACTAATCACCCAATTATAAGGTCCACCAAAGTAGCTGGTGTATTTGTCTACATAAATTACATAACCAAAAACTAATAATGTCCATACTAGGTTCAGAAAGTAGTCTTAGGAATATCAACTTCCCTAATTTTTAATTAATGATAGCCCAAACAGAAATCAATCTTGGAGAAGCACCTAGCACCCTAAAGCTAGTAAAAAAGATCATCAATCCTAGAAAGAGGATACTTATCTTTCATTGTAACCTTATTTAACTAATGATAGTCTATACACATCTGAAGAGACCCATCTTTATTTCACATGCAAATTATAGGACAATCCTATGAAGAAACACTAGGATAAATGAAACCTTTATCAAGACGATCTTGTAACTATTCCTTCATTTCCTTTAGGTCAGCTGGAACCATCCTATAAGGAGGAATAAAAATGGGTCGAGTATCAAGCAGAGGATTAATCTCGAAAACTATTTCCCTATCAGGAGGAATTACAGTAAGATCATTGGGAAAAAATTTAGGGAATTCATTAACCACAGGAATAGATTACAAAGAGGGACTCTAAGAATTAGAATCCTTAATCCTGACTTGATGACACATACAGCCTTTGGAAATTAATTTCTAAGTTTAAGATAGGAAATAAACTTCACTTTAGGTACTAAGGAACTCTTTTACTATTTAATCACCGATTTGTTAGGAAAATGAAAACTAACCTTTCAGGTCCTACAATTAAGAGAAGCAAAGCACGAATGAAGCCAATCCATCCCTAGGATTATATCAAAATCCACCAAATCAAGTTCTGTTAAATACACCAGTGTATCCTTATTAAAGATAGACATTACACAACCTCTATAGAATTTTCTAGCAACAATAGAATCAACTACCAGAGTGGACATAAAAAAAGGTTTGCAAATATTTTCAGGCCCAAAACCAAAGCATACAGCCATATAAAGGGTCACATAAGATATGGTAGAGTCCAAATTAATCAATTAATAAAGATCACAAGAAAATAGTTGTAACATACCAGTGACAACATCTAAGGATGCCTCAGATTCCTGGCAAGTAGCAAGTGCATAGGGAGTACAAAAAATGGTGCCCTTAGGTGTAGGATCCGTAGAAGTGGCGACCAGAACCTTATTAGCCCTAGTGAAAACTTTAGCTATAGGATAATTTTGCTACATATGGTCAGGTTGACCATAATTAAAACATAAGTTCATGCTATCCTCATAATAACCACGATAAAGATGCCTACAAAAATAAAAATGAGGTTAAGATAGGGTTGACTAAGCTCTACTAGACTGAGACTGGGCACCCTAAGCCTTAGGACCTGCTAGTCTAAAAATGATAATCACCCAGAGGGCTAAGATAAGGAGCACTAGCTGTCCAATAAGAATTTCCCCAATTCTTCTCTTAGTCCACTCTTAATAAACAAAGGGAGTCGGTGTTTCCCCAATGTGTCTTAATGAATAAAGGAAGTTATTCTCCCTAAGTTAGTGGAAATTGTTTTGGCATGATCTGTTACTTTACAAGTATAGTTGATATGAGACTACTAGCATTGTTTGCCTAAAAGTGTATTGTGGTTCATTAAATAGGAATTTGTGATAATTGTTCTAATTGGGATTTAATAAGGGTTGTATAACTGATTCATGAAAATTGAGGTCTGAGTGACCGATAATTGAAATCATATTTGCGGATGTGGGGGTCAAAGTGACTAGGGAGATTGAGTCCCTCTTATTTTTATTTTATTATTAGGGAGGTTTGAGTTCTCCGTAAATCATTACATAATCGGGTGCTTAAGTTACCTTAGTGTATGTTTGGAGGTTTGAGTTCCCCATGTGCATATGTATAAGATTATTCTCTGGTTCATATGGCTACATATACTAGGGCATGGCCAGGTGATGACAGTTGGGGCCCATATAGCCCGTGGGTACTATAACATTAATGTTTGAGCTACAAATCCTAGCTAAAGTTGTAAAGAGCATGTTAATCCTTTTTTATATCCTAACATCATATATATATATGTATGTATGTGTATCTGCTTATGCATTTGAGTATGTTTGTTGGATTTTTATACATTTTAAACTATTGATCATATCATTATGTTATCATTATCCCCGAGTTACATGTTAGCATTCACCCACTAACTAACTTCGAATATTGTATCCCTACGTGATGTAGGAACTGCTCATACTTCTACATCTCCTACTTAGTGACTTGGGTTCAACATTAGTTTGTGAGTTAGCTTGAAGGAGAGATCTTTCATACTTTGGGAGACCCTATTTCATGTTTATGGTTTCCTTTACATTTTAACTATTTCTTTTGTCTTGGTTTTTAGCTATGGTCGGGGGAATATCCCGATCGAATATTCTTTGATTTTGATTAGAGGCTTTGTTTGGACTACTGTTGGCATAGGCAATATCGGTATCAGTATTAGTATTAGTGTTTGCACTGATTCCGATATCGGTTGGTTTTTGTTGTAGACTTATTTTGATTCCTTTAAAATAATATTCCATTATCATTTTATATGTTCAAAATTTAGCATACTTTAGGGTGTGGTTTGTTTTGTTTGGTTAGGTATAGGGGGTGATCTCTAGTCCATGTGGGACTTGAGATACCCGCCATGACTAGGCCCTGGTTTGGGTCATTTCAAAGAGGGTATAAAAGCCTAAGTTTGGGGACATTGGGTGTTGAACAAAGGCACGTTGAGTAGTATCTCTTTTATGGGTGTGTAGCATGCAACACATATAAGGGAAAGAATTTGAGATATTTTGGAATGTTTCCCTTTTTTGTTGTTCTATTTCAAGCTATATAGCCTAAGGTCTTGAGTCTTTCTAATTCTCATTTGTTTTCTTTTTCAGATCATGCCTCCCAGACGATCTGAAGCTCGTGGAAACTCCTCTGTCCCACTTGAGGATGATGCTGATAGGACGCGCCCTACTTATGGGGTAGAGGCCCGGTTTAGGGGTCCAGTTTCTGTTGCCCTCTGAGAGCTCCACTGATCCTCTCTAGTCCACCTCAATCTCCTATGTCTAATGTGTCGAATGCTAAATTTCATCAGTCTATTCATATGTTGGCTTTATTTGTAGCTTCTTAGTCTGAGTGTGTGGCTTCTATTACTTTATCTTCTAAGGCCCCAAAGGTTTGCTAATTTTTGAGGTTGAGCCCTTCTGTGTTTACTAATATTAAGGTTGAGGAGGATCCTTAAGGATTTATTGATGAAATGGAGAAGATCTTCCGTGTTATGCATCCTACTAATGTGGAGGGCGTAGAATTTGTTATTTCTACATTGAACGATGTAACCTACCAATGGTATGAGAAATAGGAAGATTCTTAGGGTGATGATGTTGAGTCAGCCTTGTGGAAAGATTTCTCTAGTGCTTTTTTGGATAGCTTGTTTCCCCAGGAACTAAGGAAGGAAAAAATGGATGATTTTGTTAATCAAAAGTAAGGTAGGATGGCAGTCAAGGAGTATTACTTGGAATTCCATCAGTTGTCCCGTTATGCTCCTGAGTTAGTGTCTAAAATGAGAGCTAGAATGAGGAAATTTGTTTCTGGGTTGTCCAATAATTTGGTTTTAGAGAGTAAGGCTACCTTGTTAAAGAAGGATATGGATATCTGCTGATTAGTTATATATATACACAACAGATTGAGAAAGAGAAGTAGAAGCAAGTTAAAAATAGGGAAAGGCAGAATAAGAAATTTAGATTTTCCAATTTAGGGAGGAGGTCAACATAAATAAGGTACTAATAGTGGAGAGTGGTTTAAGAAGAAGTGGGGGAGTTTTTGTTCCTACTCTATGGCTAGTTCTTCTTATTCAGAGCCATTAGGTGATCGTTGTTCTCAGTATGATATTGGGTTTAAGGAATAGAGTGCCTAATCACAAGATGGTGGGGCTCAGGCTGCTTCATCATACCTTTTTTGTAGATTATGCGGGTAGGTGCACTATGGATTTTTTGAAGAAGAGAGTAAAAAATGTTTTAAATTTGGTCAGGTTGGACACTTATAGAAGGATTGCCCTTCTAAGGTTGATTCGATGGAAAATAAGATTCCTAGTGCCACTTCAACAACTCTTTCACCAAAGGGTAATGCTTCTGCTTTTAGTACCGACACTAGCCAAAATTGCTTGTATGCTCTTGCTACTCGCAAATACTCTAAGGCATCTCCCAATGTTGTCACTGATATGTTATGACTTTTTTCTCGCGATGTATATTATTTGATTGATTCGGGGTCTACTCTTTCTTATGTGACCCTATTTGTGGCTGTGCATTTTGGTTTTGATCCAGAGTGTATCCCTAATTTCTTTTCTATTTCTACCCCGGTGGGTAATTCTATGGTTGTTAAAAGAGTCTATAAGGGTTGTGTGGCATCTGTTGGTGGTAGAGAAACTCTAGTAGGTCTAATAGAGTTAGACATCGTGATTTTAGACATGGTGATTTTGATGTCATATTAAGAATGGATTTGTTCCATTCGTGTTATTCCTCCTTAGATTGTCAAACCCATAAGGTCGTGTTTAAATTCCCTATAAAGCCAATCATAGACTAGGAAGGGGGTTCTCTGGTGCATAAGGAAAGGTTCATATCATATCTCAGAGCCCGAAAGTTGATTTCTAAGGGATGTCTCTATCCTTTTGTCCAGGTTGAAGATTATTATTTGGAGGGTCCTTCACTGAAATCCAGTCCCATGGTTAACAAATTTTTGGAGGTTTTTTCTAATGATCGTCCAAGTGTCCCTCCCAATAGAGAGACTGATTTTGGGGATTGACCTTGTTACAAAAACTCATCCTATCTCTATCCGTCCTTATAAAATAGCTCTAGCTGATTTAAAGGAGCTTAAAGAGAAGTTGAAAGAACTCCTCGACCAAGGTTTTATCCATCCTAGTATGTTTCCATGGGGTGCTCCTATTTTTTCGTGTGTAAGAAGGATGCTTCCCTTCAAATGTGCATCGATTACTGTTAGTTGTATAAGGTTAAGGTGAAGAATAAGTATCCACTTCCTTGGATTGATTGTTTGTTTGACAAGTTTAAGGGTGCTGGGTGTTTCTCCAATATCGATCCTCCATCTGGGTATTATAAGTTAAGTATTAGGGAAGTGGATATCCTTAAGACTTCTTTTCGAACACGGTATGGTCACTATGAATTCTTAGTCATGTCTATTGGTTTGACTAATTACCCGACTGTATTCGTGGACTTGATAAATAGGGTCTTCCTTCAGTTTCTAG
Source organism: Capsicum annuum (assembly GCF_002878395.1). Taxonomy (NCBI): domain Eukaryota; kingdom Viridiplantae; phylum Streptophyta; class Magnoliopsida; order Solanales; family Solanaceae; genus Capsicum; species Capsicum annuum. The sequence continues at coordinate 154,178,844 of NC_061122.1, read as the reverse complement.
ATTTGTTCCTTATCATGTTTATAGATGATATCCTAGTGTATTCCAAGAGTGGGATGTATCATGCCTATCACATCCATAACGTGTTGCAAACCTTGAAAACTCAACAATTGTATGCTAAGTTTTCAAAGTGCGAGTTATGGTTGAAGGCCATTACTTTTTGGGGTTATGTCATTTCTAGTGAAAGGATCATGGTGGATCTGCAAAAATTTGCAGCGATTAAGAAGTGTCCTAGGCCTATGACTCTAACCGATATTCGAAGCTTCTTGATTCTAGCCGATTACTAAAGGAGATTTGTTGAGAGTTTCTTGACAATAGCTGCCCTGTTGACTAAGTTAACCAAGAAAAAGTTAAAGTTTTTGTGGTTTGACGCTTGTGGGGGTTGTTTTGACAAGTTTAAAGATAAGTTGAATTTACTTTGCTTTTGACTTTTCCAAATGGCACTGATGGTTTTTTTTCTGTTGTGATGCGTCCCGTTTGGGACTTGGTCGTGTGGTGATGCATGATAAACTATGGAAACACGGAAATTTCGATGCTCAAAACAAGGAAGTAATTCTTGGACTTAGGTTATTTTGGTAGATATTATGTGTTCTTATGGTTTTTTCAGGTGTAACGGATTAACATTTGTTTTGAAATCAAACTGTAAGAAAAAGTTCTGGAAATGGATAAAGCTGACCATCATACGAGTGACTGAGGTGGATTTATGCACCTCAGTGTTGTTATCCGAGCTTATTGAGCCTTGTTTTAAGGACAACTTGTGTTCTTAATGTGTTAACAATGATATAATGGAGATTCTAAGTGTTTAAGTAGTTGATTGAATTGTTGAAGGAATTTTCCAAAAACGTTTGTACTTAAATTGGTCACTTAGAGTTCAAATGAGAAAACTAGTGTTACTAGCTTGCACTAGGTGTTGTTCTAGTTGATCTCGATGAATTCTAGTGTATTTAGTGAGTTCCTAGGGTTTTTATTGTGTAATGATTAGTGGAAAAACTTGTTTATACTGTTCAAGGTTCAATTGAATCTAGCTTAGAGTCAAACAATAAATTAAAAATCAAAATGGGTAAATCTAGTTCTTAGCTCAAGTTTCTAGTTCGTTGTCTTAGATGTTGTGTTGTTTTCATCTCTAATCCATGGTGTTTGATTCTATAGGATCCTTGGTGATTGTTTATAATGATATATAAATGATTAAAAATCTTGAAGTCAAGTGGAAATAGCACCACAAGGTTTGGCATGGAAGTTTAATTGCTTAAGACAAGTTTAGACATCAAAAGGAAATTCCAATGAGGTTATGGGAATAGCCTCATGGCTCACACCCTATTACCAAGGAGTAAGGCTCATGGCGCACACCCTATTCCCAGGGAGTGAGGCTCATTGTGCACACCTTGTTCGCAACATAGCCAAAATCCACCTCCTACAAATAGGACACTTAAACACATTACAAAACACCGTAGATGACTATTAAGATTGGAGAGAGGCTGGAAAACACTTCAATTTAGATTTTTATCTCTTTCATTTCGTTTTCTAATTGATTTTATCATGTGTTCATTTATCTTGTTTATAGTTATGTCCATGAGTGGTTAAAAGCCCTCTTTCCAGGGTTAAGACCAAAAACATGATTACTATTTCTTTGAATTGATTGGTTTTGATTGGTTATCATATGTGGTTGTTTATTTATCCTTGTAAGAATATTTTAAGGATTCGTGACCCTTAGAATACATATATTATCATCTTGTGAGCCCAAGAAGAGGAACAAAAGGATAGAATATGGGTTTAAATAGATTAAGGTTTGAATTCATTTATAAAATAAGGTATTTGAATTAGCATCTAGGATAGAGATATTCCTAGAAGCCTTATTTCGTTCACTACGGGATGAAATATAAGTGCGTTTATCTTAGTTCTCACATCTCTGCTCAATGATGTAGTTGTGTGGCTAAGTTATATTGGTTATTAGAGGCTCGAGAGACCATGATCATAATGTCAACCCAGTGAATCAATACCCAAGATAAGTAATCTAACCAATGAAGTTCAATCGCTTAGTAAAATTGTTTGTAGAGCTTTAACCCTGGGTGTCTCCTTATTGATTTTCCAACAAATTTACTTTTACTTTATTAAATTGCTTACTTTAATTCTAGTTTACATCTCTAACTCTTTCAGTTACTTTTACACCACTTTAATCAAGATAGTGAACTAAAATTAGATAGGTGTTGAAACAAGTCCTTATAGGATTGATACTTTGCTTCTAAAGGGCCACTTTACTACTTGATGAGACCACGTACACTTGTGTGTGCGCTTGTTCACAACAAGTTTTTGGGATTGAGTTTGGATTATGAGTCATCAAATCATCAAATAACTCATAGCCTCATTTGTAAGAAGGACAGTAACAAAATTCAAGTTGTAAAAGACAAAGTGAAGAGTGGCTATGACTGGAGAATAGCATAAGCCAAAGCTAAAGTTTAGATTTAAAGTCACCAAAGAAGATAAGTCGTATGATCTTATTACAACTAGTAATGATAATACGTAAATAAAACAGTGTTCAAAGCCCTGAAAGTCTAAGTCACAAGTGATGACGTGTGAAGTCCACGAGTCGTAAGGACTGCATACGACTTGTGGTAATGAATCGTAAGGAAAACAAAAACTTGAAGCCTTGAAGATTAGTTACTGGAATGCATAAGACTAACAATGTATGACTCATAAGAAGACCTTACTAGTGGACTACATGAGTCATACCGAGTGCCGATATACTTTCACTATTTCTTTTTTATTAGGGCTTCTTTATTATTTTGGGACACTATAAGTACCTTAGGGTTATTCCTTTATTAGGTTACACACTTTTACATATTTTTTATATACTTTGATCATTGAAACTTTATTTCTTGCGATTTGTGTTTTGATCCAACTGGAGCCTTTGGATTTTCTTTCTCTCATTATTATGCAATTAATTACATGTGTTCTTTATTTATTATCATGAATTGTTGCATGAACATAAGTGGCTAATTTTCCTGACTAGGGTTGTGGGAATCCTGTCTGATTAACTAAATAAAGAAAATGTGAGATTCATCTATTTTATTATGATTTCATGTATCTTAATCTTCTTTATATTATTTGAACTCAGAGCTACTACATAAACTTGAGGATTGCCCATATTTGAGAACATTCTTACACGGGAGTTCGAGATTAGGAAAAGGGGATTAAGATAGTAATTTGAGATTTATGTACATTTTATAATTCCACCATCTTATCTAATCAACTTGAGACCTAAAGGTGTAAGTTGAAATGAGGTTATTGTAAGGAAAAATAAGGCAATGCCTTGAGACTCACAAGGTAAAGGGTGATATTTATCAACGTATTCACAAGACGATTGATAATACTTAGCTTGTCGACTTTACATACAGAGCAATAGAATAAGTGCATTGAACATGAGAAGTTACGAAGTGGAGATGCTAAGGGGAACACAGTCTTAGTGTTCGTCTTATACTATTTACAAGATCATGCATTCAAGTTTTGTTAATACTTAATTTTAACTTTAAAATCCCCCATTTACTTTTCTGTACTACTTAAAAATTTTATCGAGTTTGGGATATTGTTCAATGTTTTCCTTGTGGGTTCAACCCCAACCTGGTTTCAGTTACTATATTTGACATCAACCGCAATATACTTCTTTAGAGGTTAGTTTTGGGAAACATCAAATTTTTGTACCGTTGCTGAGGTAGACGGTGTGAATTATTGATTAAAGTTGGTGAATTTTGTGGGTTTTATTTTCTTTTTTGATTTGGTATATGTTGGTGTATACCAAACACTAAGAGTAAAGACAATCCCTTACTCTCATTGGATCTAGAGCCCGAAAGAATTCTTCAAACATCGAGAATAATGTTAGAGCAAGCTCTTGATGGTGTTTCTTCTGGAGTTTGAGACCCTCATATTATACATCCTCCCCCTCTTAATGATCCATAGAATGCTGTAGAAAGACTGGGAAAAAAACTTTTAGTAGAGGTAGCTGAAGACGTGATATTAGCCGAGGAGGCTTGGTTAGCTGAAGAGGCTAGGCTAGCTCAGCAAGTAGAACTAGCCAGGACAAGACAAGTGGTCGAGCACCGAGATAGAGTTCAAAGAGGTAGATCAATGATTCCTATATATCAATATATACAACCATATGATGAAGATGGGAACATGGGATATGTTGAGCCTACTGAGATAGGAGCCACTATTCCTTCGACTCTACCACCCTAATGTTTAATTTGAAATTACTAGAGCAATGATCTAATTGCTAATCCTGAAGGATGGGTTTTTGAGATCGAAAACCAATGATGCGAACATGTATCTTGCTAATTTCAATGGGATATGTACGTTATATACTGTTCTGAGGGTGAACCAGAAAGCTTTAAGGTTGAGGTTGTTCCCATTTTCGTTGACTAGAGAAGTATCACTATGGTTAAGGGTCTTTTCTAGAGGTTTAATCACTACTTTGCATGAGTTGCTTAGGCAGGTTTTGAATAAATTCTTCCCTCCTATAAGGATGTTATAGTTGAAAGATGAAATTTACAATTTTAGACAGCTACCTGCAGAATCTATGTATGAGGCATGGTTTAGATTTAAAAAAAGCTGAGAATAGTACCTAACCACAGAATTGTAGGGTCTAATTTTTTGGAAATCTTCTATGAATCATTGAATGTCAGTTCTAGATTAATGAAAAATGCGATTTTGGGAGGTGCATTTATGTATTTTTAGTGGGATAATATGTAAGATATGTTAGATGATATTTTTATGACTAAAAGAGGTTAGCACACTAGAGATGCTAAGCGAGGTGCAGGTCACATGATTGGATCACCTAATGACTATGGAGTTGGTCATGAGTTGGTAGCAAAAGAGGTTGCACAAATTTGAACAGACATTGGGCTTCTTACAAAATAATTCACAACAATGAGTGATGATAAAGTGAATATAGTAGGGGCACAGATTTCTACTTCTAGAACTTATGAGACTGAGTCTGAAGAGGACATGAAGTATTTTGATCATCAGTTGGCAGATTTTCTAGCCCAAGGGAAAGGGAATAAAGGTTGGAACTATTACAGTGATAGATACCAAGATAGTATCAAAGACTAAAGATAATTGGAGACGCAAAGACGACTACAAAGAAAAGAATGACAGATATGTCCCACCAGGTAGCCGGGATACAAAGTCTTGAATAGAGGCAGTATAGTCAAAACTAGTCAAAGTCCAAGAAATTTAAGAGTGTTGCATTAAGGAGATAAAGGTGGACCTATCAAGACTAAATCAGAAGGTTGAGTCATACGCTACCACCATTAAATAACTCGAGCAATAATATGGATAGATTTTGGCTATATTGAATCAAAGACAGTCTAGCACTCTTCCTAGTAATATGGTGCAGAACCCCAAGACTGACAGTCATTGACATTCCATTACCACTAAAAATGGTAAAAACACCATGGATCCATATGTACCTACCTTGATTGATTTAATGAATAAAGATGAGCATATTGATGTCCAGAATAAGAAAAAGTAAAACAAAGAAAAGGATAAATTTGAGGTGCCTATTTTGAAGACTATTCCAAGACCTCACCCTCTCTTTCCTCAGAGATTGAAAATAAAGTAAGAAGAAGGTAAAAATCAAAAGTTTTTGTCTATGATAAAGGAATTATCTGTTAACATTGCACTTGCTGAGGCATTGGACAAATGCCTATCTATGCAAAATTCATGAAGGATTTAATCACCAAGAAGCAAACATATAGTTATGAGTTAGTTGACAATGTTCATCACTACAATGTTGTTGCTACTAGATTGTCGGTAGATAAAAAGTGGATCCTAGTGCTTTTTCCATGACATGAACCATTAGATCTTTTAACTTTACCAGACACTATATCATTTGGAAATTAGTATAAATCTCATGTCACTAGTGGTGTTTAATAAGTTGGGATTGGGATCACCCAAACTAACATCTATGAGATGAGTGATGACATATCGGATGGTGAAAAAGATAGTTGGTATTCTATGTGATATATTTGTAAAGGTAGCTTCTTTCACCTTTCCTACTGATTTTGTAATACTAGATTGTGAAGTAGACTTCTAAGTTTTGATTATGTTAGGTAAGACATTCCTGGATGTAGGAAGAACTTTGATTGATATAGAGTTAGGACATCTTATGTTCAGTCTCAATGATGAGAAAGTGATATTCAATGTATACCAATCCATGCGACAGCCAGATGAGCTGAGGGTAATATTTGGGCCTGAAGTTTTTGATTAGGAGAAAGATTCATTCCATAATGTTGATTCAGTGACTGTTTGGGATGATACTTCTGTCGTTGTTCCTATTAAAGAAAGGTTGAGTATTGAAGCCTTTGTGGACATAATTATAAACATCGATAGTGATGATATTAATGACTATGATGACACTACTAGAAAAAGGACTATTTAAGACCAACATTCAGGGACGAGTCAATAATTTGGTCTCTAAAGTATACTTATTTGGACGAGATTAAATACCGGTCCCTAATTATGTATTTTTTGGAAAGTTATAAAATTTGGTCCTAAAAAAATTATTAACTGATCCCTAATAATAATTTAGAGAGAAGTACCACCAAAATTATTATAATAAAATTTTAATAAAAATAATGCTAATCAAATTTAAGGCACCAAAAAGAAAAAACTTTGTATTCTCCAAAAAAAATATCACGCCCTAGTTGTTGCTTCAAATTATCGATCAAAATTCTCATTGAATGCTTAAATCATCGGTTAAATCTCTCTCATTTCCAATTGCAGCTTCCATTATCGGTATGTTTATCATCTCTCTGTAAAGACTTGAGTAAAGCTTTTTGTTCCTGGCGATTTCTTATCTCTCTGTAAACATCTATTTCACAGAATAAGAATCTATCATTGGGTTAATTCCTTGTGATTGTTGATGGCGGGTTCAAAATAAAAAACCCTAAGTTCTTTATTTTTTCATAATTTGGTATTCTCTATGTATATTGTTCTGTGATAAAGTGTAAATAAGCTACCTTGATCTCTAATTTATATGTATCTATATGTGTTTTGTATTTTTTCCCAAAGATTTGGTGTTCTTTTATTCTTTTATAAAGTGTCAAGGAACTATCTTGATGTGTAGTTTGTATGATATTGAGGATTGAAGATCATAAGAATGTAGTTTTAGGGTTGATCATTTGTTCAGTTATGTAAAGTTACTCGGTATTTGTGTTAGTAGGAGCTTGCTCGTGGGATATTCGAGCTAGCTACAAGTGTAAAGGAGCTAGCTTGATGAGTAATTTATGTGAAAGAATGCAAGAACTTATGCGCCAATTTGGTACTAGATTATGTTAGGTAATCAAATTGCTTTACCAGTGTCTTGACACCTTTTTGTCTGCCTAAAGTTAGTGTGCTACGATGGCAGTAACGTTTGTTAATCTTCAAACTCTAACGGTTATTAAATGGAAATATTTTGTATCCCTAAGTAAAACTTCAAGAGAACACAAGAAAAGGTTTGAGAAAATAGTGGTATGTGCTGAACTTGCAGGATGGAGTGTTTTCTGATTAAAATTAAAGTACAGATAAGGTTTCATTGTAGCCTCTTAACCAAAATCACAGAAGTCACGGAATGGAAAGCGTTGAAGAGATATTGATATGTTTAAGATAGTATTTTTTTGTCATTATGATTTCCTATTACCTGTAATAGTATACTCAATTTTGAAATACCTCACACTATTTAGTCATTTTTGGTACTGATGATGTTGTAATCTTTTAACATGTTCATCGGAGCTACAAATCATTGTACTTGTCTTGCTATTTATTATGCATTCTCTCCTGTCTCTCCTTAGTGAGTAAGTTCACTAATTTACCATTTGAAAAACATCTGTTGGCTGGTCTTAGAGTTTATCCTTCTCTATCTATGTAACTTTCTTTAGTTTATTTTTTCTTACCATAGGAAACAATTGTAAAAGAAAAAAGGGTGAGGTGTGTGAGCACATTATGGTGATGCACCTTGTTTAAGAGCAATTGTAGTTATTATTTTCTACAGTTAATTTTTTTCTACTCATTGCTTAGTCTATTTTTCAGATCACTCAGCTCAAATGGGCTGAACCTTTTATGGAACCCGTGGATGTCAAGGTTTACGGATTGGACGATTACTATGAGGTAAAGGGTTTAAATTTTCTCATTGGTGTGCTCATTGTATCTGTGATGTTCTTAGCAATCCTATTTTCCTTCTATTTTTGCTAATACATTGTGGGATTTTTTAGGTTATTGAGAAGCCTATGGACTTCAGTTCTATCAAAAACAAGATTAAAGCATAGGATGGTTCTGTCTATAAGCATGTTCGAAAGATATATGTAGATGTTAGGCTAATATTTAAGAATTCAATAAAATACAATAAAGAAAGGGATGATGTTCATGTAATGGAGAAAACCTTGTTGGAAAAATTTGAGGATAAATGGTTGCATCTTTTGCCAAAAGTTGATCAAGAGGTATAACTCATCTATAGTCTTTTTCTTTAGTATGTCATGCAATTTATAAAATAATTGAATCATTTTTTTCTAGGCTATTTAATATGCTCATATGCGATTAGGGTACTAAATTTTAGATTTGTAAGTAAATGATTGGGAAACTAATGTATAGTACTACTGCTTGTAGGAAAAATGGCTGAAGAAAGAGGAAGTAGAAGCCCAACAGGATATGCCGCTCACTCAAGAGGCTGCTCAAGCCAAAATGTCTAAAGATTTAAGTATTGAAGTAGTCAAGGCTCAGATTCTTTTACACAAGCATAAGAGTTTATTCATATTTGCCCGACTGTTTATGGATTTCATCTTCATACATATTATATTTAACCCTCTCTAGATAATAACTTATACCTAATATTTGCATTGTAGCTTGATGAGGTGGATGTACAACTGGAAGAACTTAGGGAAATGGTGCTTCAGAAATACAGGTAGGAGCCTTAATAAATAACTCTTATCTGTTATTAGTTGTGCATTTATTTATTTTGAAGTAGATGATGGCTTTATAAATATACCTTGTACTTTTTCCGTCCTTCCATTTAGTGGGGCAACAAGATAATTTTTAGACAAACTCCAAACATTACCTAAAATATCCCATATATGATATGTATTTAAGAGAAAACAATTCAAATAGTATAATAAAGATCGACCATATGATCTTTTTCCAGTTGTAGATAGATGAATAAGCATTGACTAGTAAATAAAAGTCAATAGTGATTGGACCTACTCGTGACATGGGTTTAACAATGAAGCTTTTTTTTCCTCCTGGTTTAGGTATGTTTACTTATGTGAAGGGTAAAATTAATATGTTGGACATTCCTTGGGTGATCTGGTGCCAACTCTGTAGTAATATTCCTCGAAATGATCTTTTCTCCATGGTCCTTCACAAGATCTAAGAGCAAAACAGAGGTACCTCAGGCTATTTGGTGGACAGTCTGGCTTGAAAGAAATAATAGATTTTCTTAAGACAATAGGGGTAACATTCTTAGCCTTAAACTTGGATGTAACTTTTTGATGCAAACTAGTCATAGGATGAGATGTAGATGCTATACTAGACACAGTAGAGAGTTTGCACTTATTGTAAGTACGCTTGATACACTGGCTTAATTCAAGGTTTCATAAGATTAAAGAAAGATCTAAAGGCTAACAGTAGAAGTCAGATTGTCAGTGAATTTAGAATCAAAGGTGGAACACTAAATTGCAGGACAGGAAATGCTCTAAGTACAATACTTATATGCCAATTTGGTACTATATTAAGTCAAGTAATCTCATTGTTTTCCTAGTATCTTGACACCTTTTTGTCTATCTAAAGTTAGTGTGCTACGATGGTAGTAACTTTTTGTTAACCTTCAAACTCTAACGGTTGTTAAATGGAATCATTTTGTATTACCAAGTAAAAATGCAAGAGAACACGAGAAAAGGTTTGAGAAAATAGTGTCATCCTTTTGTTTTTTTCATTGATTAAAAACTGCGTGTTCCTATATGGAGGAGATGGTACTACTGGGGTTGACCTATTGCCCGGAATTTTATGGTTTGCTTGTATCATAATTTGGAGATATGCAAACTAAACATAGCGATGATGAAATAGTGGAACAATTCTTGAGACGTTACTTTGGGTTCAAACATAAGTTTCTTGAAGTAGTTGCAGCTGTAACAGTTGCATATGCTGGTATTTTTGCCTTCACATTTACTTTAGGTATTGAGGTATTCAACTTCTAGAGTAGATAGAAGAGTTTACCTGTTGAAGATTCAAGAACAGAACTAAATATAAAGAGAGTCTGATGAAGTTTATATTTTTTTTCTTTTTTGGATCTCATGTGCTCATGTAAGAAATAATATTGGTTTTTTAATGTTTAAATGAAAATATAGCAGCAAATTTGTCCATGGCTAACATTTCTAATAGTTACTCTCGGATTCCTTGGATCCTTGGCATAACTAGTAAAGTTGTTTTCATGTGACCATAAGGTCATAGGTTTAAGTGGTGGAGACAACCTTTTGCCGAAGTGCAGGGGGTAAGGCAACTTAAAATGGACCCTTGTGGTCTGGTCAATTCTCAAACCCTACATATAATGGGAGCTTTAATGCACCGGACTGCCCTAGACTTCACTTACAAGTTAGACAACAACTTTACCAGTTAAATGACTTTTATCTTTTTTTAAAAAAAAGGAATATAATACTAGGACTTTCCTAGTTTGATTAACTAAGCAAATAAATAATAATAATAATAATAATAATAATAAATAATAATAATAATAATAATTATAATAATAATAATTAAGATTATTATTATATGCAGGAGCTGGAAAAACAACGTTGATGGATGTATTGGCAGGAAGAAAAACAAGAGGACATATTGAGAGTGACATTAAGATTTCGGGCAATCGTAAGAAGCAAGACACATTTGCATGTATATTTGGATACTGTGAGAAGAATAACATCCATTCACCTTATGTTACAGTTTATGAGTCATTAGTATACTTTGCTTGGTTACGTTTACCCCATGATGTTGACAAAAAGATTAGCAAGCTTAGTTCTTATGAAATTTTTTCTCTGTAAATCTCACTCAAACAACAACATATCTAATATAATCTGGGGAGGGTAAACTGTACGCAGACCTTACCCCTACCTAAAAAGTAGAGATGTTGTTTCTTATATAACCCTTCGCTCAAGGGAAAAAATAGGTTAAATAGTCCAGAAAAAAAGTAATAGAAGTAAAAGAATAGCATATAGTAACTGGAGAGTAACTACAAGATAAGTCTTAGTTGGTTTGCCAGGGGTTAACAGTCTCTCAACTGAGCAATGCAAAAGGTTGAGCATTGTAGTAGAGATAGTCGTTCACCCCTCTATCATTTTCATAGATGAACCAACCTCAGGACTAGATGCTCGGGCTGTTGCAATTGTTATGAGAATTGTTAGAAGAACTATCGACATAGGAAGAACCATTGTCTGTATCATCCTTTAGCCTAGTATCAACATTTTTGAAGCCTTTGATGAGGTGAATTTGATATTTTTTAACTCAATCAAGCTATTCATTGTTTTTCTTTGATTTTTGTCATTGAGTATTGATATAAATACCACTTTACAGCTCTTTCTAATGAAACAAGAAGGACAAGAGATATATGTTGGTCCATTGGGTCTCCATTCTTAACATTTGATCAAATACTTTGAAGTAAGTTGTTGAAGTAAAAGAGCGCTTACCTTTCTAGAGTTTATACATTTAAATAATACTAAGCTTTTTTTTTGTTCAGTCAATGCTCGGGTAAGTAAAATAAAATATGGCTACAATGCAGCAACTTGGATATTAGAAATGATAACCTTAGCTCAGGAAATTATATTAGGGGTTAATTTTGCTAATCTATACAAATAATCAGTCCTTTACAGAAGGAACAAAGCATTGATTAGTGAGCTCAGCATGCATCATACTGGTACACAAGACCTGTATTTCGATAGTCAATATTCGCAGCCATTCTGGACCCAATGTATAGATTACATTTCGAAGCAACGCTAGTCATACTGGCATAATACATCTTATACTGCAGTTAGATTTCTCTTCACAAACCTCATTTCCTTGGTTTTTGGGACAATTTTCTAGGATCTGGTACTAAAGTATATGTCCAAAATACTAGACAAAACACGTGAAAAATACTTTGAATTCTTAACGCTAAAAGTCAATTTCTTTTTTTTTTTTTCGATTACAGGGGTAAGAGACAAGATATTCTTAATTCTATGGGATCCATATATGTTGTTGTTATCTTCCTTTGCATACATAACTCAGTAGCAGTACAGTCAGTTGTAGCCGTTGAACGTACAGTATTTTATAGAGAAAGTACTATTGGAATATTTTCTCCCTCACCTTATGCCTTTGGATAGGAAAGCATAGAGTTCAATTTCTTATAAGCCAATTTCACATTAAAAGAAGTCGATATTACCTATAAAAAGATTCTATTATCATGCAGGTTTTCATTAAAATCCCGTATGTCTTTGTGTAATTTGTTTCTTTTGGTGTCATTGTCTACGGTATGATCAGATTCAAATGGACAACGGCCAAGTTTTTTTATATATTCTACACCCCACCCCCTCTTTTTGGCTGTTTTACTGGAAAATCCTTACATTTATTATACATATCCCTATTTCTTAGATACAGATGATTTCAAAGCTTCGACAGAATATGAAATTTTCTTGAGGAATAAATCTTCAGTTATAATCTTTATTATTTACTCCTAAAACATGGAGAAGTTTTTAGGCTTTCTGATGTAAACTATGTCTAAATTTTTTTCATTCATAATCACTATACATGCGTTCATTTTTGTTACGGATCCTCCATCTTTACACTTAATAAATTAACAATTTCTTACTTTAACAAAGTCTGGATCATTACAGGCAGAAAGACTGAGCAGGGTGAGGCATCCAAACCTTGATACACTAATGGGGATTTGCTCAGAGTCTAGGTCCCTTGCATATGAATTCATCAAAAATGGAAACTTTAAAGATCAACTGGCTTGCCATAAAAAATCCTGCCCTCTTCATTGGTAACATCGGATAAGAATTATTGTCTGCTCTTATCTTTGTTCATGCCAATGATCCTTGCATTGTCTATGGGAACTTAAGACCTACCAACGTTCTCCTTAATGATAAATTTGTCAGCAAAATAAGCAATTTTGGAGTGTATCTCTTCATTTCCCAGAAGGAGAATTCAAATTTTGATGATTCGGAGGCTTTTATTTATATGGACCCATAGTGTGTTGACAAGGGACCGGTTACTGTAGAACCTGATGTTTACTCATTTGGAATCATACTTTTATAAATTTGACTACAATACCAACTTTAGGTACAGTGAGGAACGTCAAGTGTGCTTTGGAAAGTGGGAACTTGGGTTCACTTTTGGACTCTTCATCTGGTGATTGGCCAATTGATCAAGCAAAATTGTTAGCTTATCTAGCACTAAAGTGCGGTAAGAAAGATCCATTAAATTGGCCTAATATGCTCTCCAAAATTTGGCCAATAATAAAGCCAATGATGGATATATGCACACAACACTCGAATTTGAATACTTCATCTTAGGGTTCCAAGAGTCAAAAATGAATTCGTCCTCATTTCATTTGACCTATTTTTTAGGTAAGCTTTAGATATATGATTTGTTTTCTTTTGGTTCAAAATTTTGTGTGATTTCAAACACTCTTTCACCTTCTAAATAGAGATGTAGGAATTTTCCATGTGAGATGCTCAGTTTTGTGATCAATGTTGTAATACCCCATACTTCTACTTAGCTTGAAATCATCTCAAGAATGCTAGAAACTTACTTTGAAAGATGAATCCATTTTTGTAAACGTAGAATTCTTAAGATCTTCACTTTTTCATGTGGGAAGTTGAATTAGCTTTCCAACGATACCAATTTCGTCCAAATCCAATATCAGGGTAGAAAGTTATGGCCGTTTTACAGAAAGCAGTCAAAACTGCCCAGGTGTGACGACGAGGGCCGACGGACCATCGCTTAAACTATCGCAGCCGAGGCAGTGAGACTATATTCTGACTAAGGGTGATGGCTCTGTCCGACGGACCTTTGAGCTAGTGATGGACCATCGCCCAAGCCATCACAGCAGAGGCAGTGAACCCCTATTCTGCCCAGGTGTGACGATTAAGACCGATGGACCATCGACCCAGCGATGAACCATAGTACCCACCATTTCATAGTTCGTTTAGTTATTTTAAAGTTATTTTTAATAGGGTATTTAGGTCTTTTTTCACCTATTTTAACCCCTAATTATATCATACCAAGTCTCATAAGTTCATTATCTATCTACAACATCAAATTAAGGTTTTCTCTCAAAGATAATCCCCAAGAACAAGATCCAAATCATTCTTCAAGAAACTAAGAGATTCCAAGTTGTTCAAGTCCAGAAACTTCAAGAAACTCACAACCCAAGTATGTCATGTGTTGATTCATGGGTCCTTTTCACCCATGAAGCTAAAGAATCTCTTTTCAAGATCCAAGATTTATGTATTTATGAATGTTCATGATTTATTGAATTAAAACTCATGTTCATGATGTTGTGGGGTTTTGATTCATGTTTGAAATTACATATTCAAATGATTGACCCTAGGATGTGGTGATTTGCATAATAATCATGATAAATATAAAATTTACATGTTGATTGATGTATCCATGATTAGTAGATATGTTGATGATTGTATAACCTAAGCATCATGCTCCCCATGTGTTTGATTAAATGCCTATGTGAAAGAAAAGAGCCAATAATATGAAATCCCTATTCATGTACAAGTTCATGCATGTAAGTGTTTGATGAAATGTCTTAGTCAATGAATTATGGATATATGTGTAGCCATTGTGGTGCTTTAGCAATTGTACTTCATGAAATTCCCATCTTATTATATTATGGATTGTCGATGTTGGTCGTGTATTCAAAAAAGTCATGCTTTGTCAGTTTCATGCTATCGAGTCCTGGGGGTACTTATACCCATCAATTAGTTGTGTTCCTAGAGCTAGTGTTATGTTTTTAAGATACTCTCAGTCGAGCCATGTTCATAGAAATTCAGTCAGTTATGTGACCTAGGAAAACTCAGTAAACTCAGTAATCTCAGAAATTCAGTAATCTCAGTAGTATTCTACCAGTAAACGAAGCTCATCTAATTTAGTCCATTTCAGTTCAGTAATCCATGTTCAGTGTCTATTCAGATGGGAGTAGGAATTTTCACTGAGTGAACCCAAGGATGGGAACACACACTGTCAGATGAGGGTGTGATTCTTAGAAATCATCCTTGCATTCCAAAACTATGTAGCCAGCATAGGTTGAGACATCAACATTGTCAGATAAGGGTTGATAAGATGGATAAACACTGTCAGATGAGGGTCCCACCATTCTCTTTTAGGGAAACTTTTAGATGACGGTTTCCCACAGCTTGTCCTTACCAGTGGTGCGGTAGTGATACCCTTCCAATTTGGGTTATAGATTGGACCCCACCTCAGCTATATTATTTTATTTATGGCATATCGATTAGATGACTACTTCCTATAGTTTCAGTATAGAATCAGGACTATTAGATACTGTCATTTAGTCTCAGTAATAGAGCTTAGATAGTTCTACAGGATTTAGGACTATCAGATACAGTCAACTCAGAACAGCACGGAACTCAGCTAGTTCCATCAGAACCTTGACTGTTAGAGACAGTCACTCAGTATCAGTTATTTTAGTTATATAGATATTAGTATCTCATGTTATCAGTACTCAGACTCAGTAATCATGTTATCATGAACTCAGTTATAGTTATTATGTAGTTATGCATGTATTCTCACGTTTATGTTATCCAGTCAGTTAGTATAGTTCATGTATGTGAACCCTTTTGCATTTAGCCTACCTCATATGCATATTAGTACATTCAAATGTACTGGCGCATTTGCACTATGGTTTTTTATACAATAGGTTCAGAAGCACGATCTTCAGAACATCAGTAGCTTCCAGTCTCAGTTGTTAGAGTTAACAGTCAGTCCTCATCCTTCGAGGACATGACCATTACTTTATTATCTCATTAATTAATCTATTTTAGTAGTTAGAGTTAGTTGGGTACATGTACCATCAACTCCTTATTTAGAAAGTTCAGTCAGTTAGAGGCTTTTTAGACTATTATGTTCAGACAGTTTATTTCAGGTTTTGTTTTAGTATTCTGATACCATACCATCAGATGTTATGTTTTATTAGATTTTTGAACCTTATGGCCTTACTGCCTTTATTTTCGTATTTATACAGCATATTATGCAATATTCAGGTACAGATGTTAATCATGGGTTAGCTTGTAGTCCTTCG
Source organism: Capsicum annuum (assembly GCF_002878395.1). Taxonomy (NCBI): domain Eukaryota; kingdom Viridiplantae; phylum Streptophyta; class Magnoliopsida; order Solanales; family Solanaceae; genus Capsicum; species Capsicum annuum. The sequence goes on along the minus strand of NC_061122.1, from coordinate 154,162,529 downwards.
GGGTCACGAGCACCGTGTAGCATTTCGGGTACCAAATTTGGGGCATTACAAATGCTTGTCTTATGTGAGAACATATGGACTAGCTATGAGATCCTCAGTCTTATTTGTTGATAGATCATTAAATATGAAGACAGAGTAATCAGTTTCATCTATTTGTTGAGAAAACTTAGGTTGCACTGAGCGACAAGGATCAGAATATATTACTTTTTTTCAAGCGATATAAATGATGAAGATTTCTACATGAAATAATAAAGAAGCCCATATAACCCTGCTATTATAGGATACTATCATGAATCATGTTGTTAAATTTACCTTTATAAAAAAAAAGAAAAAAAGAATCAAGATGTATAGATGGTAGCTAATACTTCATATCTGGTATACTGTGTGTATCCTATATGATTGATGCTTTTATCTTTGATGTGAACACTTTGAGGATGTCATTAAAGATCCACATATAGCAGCGAATGGTTAGACATATGAAGGAGATACAATAAAAGGATTGTTGTACAGTGGACACGATACTTCTCTGATGACAAACCTCAAGCTCGATACATGTGATTTGATTCCTAATTATGCTCTCTATCGCATAATTTAGGAATTGAAGCAGCAGTCCTAAAACTCATTCAGGTCTATAATGCCTTCTACAAACAAAAACCAGCATCAAAGATGGCACTATATACTGATATAAAAAGTTAGTCATGTTTTGTGGTAGTTCTACCGAGATAATACTTAGATTTGATTTATTTGAACTTGTCAGGTAAGTATATAAGTGTTACTACAATACTGAGATGTACAGATTTTATCACTATATATACTAGATTTGATTCTCAATAGCAATTTGATATAAATTGATGAATTTTATTATTTTGTGATATATATTAGGCTTATTTGTGGTCAATTAGAGACTAGAAATATTGCTCGTCTTTAAATATTTATCTACGATAAGAGGTGTTACTTGTATTTAAAGGTTGATCTAGGACTAGAATATCGCTCGGCTTTAAAAGTTAATCTATGACCAGGATGTTTCTTGTCCTTAAAGGTTGATCTAGGAAAAGAATTTTACTCATCACTAAAGGATATTCAGGACTAGAAATACCATCGTAAAAAGATAATTATGATGGGGTACTTAGTCTATTTAAGACAAAAAATACCGTTGCTAAACGACAATCATGATAAGGTAGTTAGTCTATCTGTGATAAGATTGCTCATCACAAAAGAATAATTAATAACAGGTAGTTAGTCGACAGGGACAAGATATGTCATAGCTCAAAGGCTATTACGACCAGCTTTTTTGCTGTCGCAAAAGGGTTTTAAAGACAGGTTTATTGGACTCTTCACTAATGACCTTTAGCGGCAGAGCCTATTAGGATGGGACATGATCGGATTTTTCTGGTCCTAAAAAACCAATTAGGACAAGATTTGGACTTTCTGGGATCATATGTCCCTTCCTTATAGGTTATTTTTCTTATAGTGTGGGATGGTATGTGCATTTTATGGGAGTGGTTCTTATTGTGTTGCACCAAAGAAACATGATTTGGATAAAAAGAATAGATCCACTCCACCTGCTTACCCGTTTATTGAGGAGTCACTATCTTAGAGTTAAAGGCCCTCCCTTCTTAATTGAGATATGCATTTTTGGGGGCCAATATCACTTTGCCGATAATTGTAGCAGCTGAATTTATGCAGATAAAATTGGAAGCTTTATTATCAGTGCTACAGAAATTCAAAAAGGCTATTGGTTAGTCCATTATAGATATTGTGGGTATTTCACCGAGTCTATGTATTTACAAGAACAAACTTCAATCGGATTGTGTTCCAAGTATAGAATGTCAACATCGGTATAATCCTCCTATATAGGAGGTAGTAAAGAAAGAAATAATATATTGGTTAGATACTGGTGTAGTGTATCCTATTGTTGATAGCAAATAGATCAGTTTTGTACAATATGTTTAGAAGAAGGGCAGCGTTACTATTATTCCTAATGAGAAGAATGATCTAGTGCCAATGAGACCACTCTCTGGATGAATAATGTATATGTATTACAGGAAACTGAATGCATGGACCTAGAAGGGCCTCTTCCCTATTCCCTTTATGGACTAGATGCTTGTCATACTTTAGGGTATAGGGTAGTATTATTCTTCGAATGGGTATTCGGGCTACAACCAAGTCACTATTGCACCTAACCAAATAACTATTATTTTTTAGGAAAATGATGTACAACTTGATTCTCACTACTGCTGGAGTTTGATTTTGAGGTCAAGGATAGAAAAGGCACTGAGAAGTAAGTTCCAAATCATTTGTCTAGAATTGAGGAAGAACCTATGTAAAAAATTGATGGTGGACTCGATATTGATGATAGTTTTCTAGGCGTGTAGATACTGGCCACTTCTAAAGATTTAATTCCATGGTTTGTTACTATTCAAATTTTCTAGCAAGTGATCTAGTCCTAAAAGACCTTTCCATCTAGAAGAGAAAGAAATTTATGCATGAGGTAAGGAAATTTTTTGGGATGTACCTTATTTATTCCGAATCTATGCAGATGGGGTTATTCATAAATGTATACCTAAAGTGGAGATAATGAGCTTTCTTGAGGCTTTTCTTGATTCACTAGTTGGAGGACACAATGGAGGAACCCGAACAACCCACAAGATCTTCCAATATGGGTATTATTGGCCTACAATTTACTAGGAGGCTCATGATTTTGCTTTAGCTTATGACCAATGTCAATGCCAAGGTAACATATCTAGATGCCATGAACTCCCTATGACACCCATCTTAGAGTTAGAACTATTTGATGTATGGGGGATTGATTTCGTAGGTCCTTTTGTGAGGTCCTTTGGTATGAAGTACATCATTGTGGTGGTGGACTGTCTCAAAATAGGTGGAAGAAGTTGTGCTCCCCAACAATAAAGGAAAAAGTGCCATTGCCTTCTTAGAAAAATATATCTTCTCTCAATTCGGCACGCTACATGCGATCATTAGTGATATTTTGTCACATTTCTAAAATCAATTGTTTAAAATTCTACTTGAGAAGTATGGCATGAAGAACATGGTGGGAACACCTTATCATCCGCAGACTAGTGGACAGGTTGAGGTGTCCAATAGAAAAATTAAGTCCATTTTGGTAAAAATAGTTAATGCCAATAAGACTGATTGGTTAAGAAAGCTAGACGATTCATTATGGGATTTTCGAATAAATTTCAATACTCCCAATGGTGCTTCCCCTTATCAGTTGGTGTATGGAAAGTCATGTCACTTGCCTATTAAACTCGAACATAAAACACTATGGGCATTGAAGAAGCTGAATTTTGAGTGGAAGGATGCAACAAAGTTGAGGATGAATAAGATTATGAGTTGGATAAATTCCAACCCCGGACTTATGAGAGTTATGCACCTTACAAGGAGTAGATGAAGTTGCATCATGATTGTAAAATTGAGATAAGGATATTTGAGATAGGTGACCAGGTATTGCTCTATAATTAAAGACTTCGATTGTTTCCAGGCAAGTTAAAGTCTAGGTGGTATGGTCCATTTACTATGACAATAGTGTATTCATATGGTCCTTTGGAATTGAAGAGTGATGGGGAGGCCCCATTCAAAGTGAATAGGAAAAGGGTAAAGCACTATATGGGTAACATACAGGAAATTAAGATGATTTTTGAAATAGACCTTGGTGAAGTCTAAATAACCAAGGAAATTGTGCCATGCCTCTATGTTAAATCCAGCACTGTATGGGAGGAAACCCATGAGGATATTTTGTGGAGTTTGAGTATCCAAGTTATCCACATCATGCCGCGACATTAAATCAATGTTGCATGGGAGGCAACCCATGTTTTGTACTTAATAATTTTTAGTGTAATATGTGTGTTCAGTGTTCAAGGTTTAAGATTGTAGAAGAGAGTCAGAAAATTTAGAATATAGGTCATACGGACTCTTCACGAGTCATAACTTAACATTACAACTCGTGAGAAGGAGTCATAAGGATCAGGGACTTAAATAATATCTAGGTAAGAATTTTTTGGAGTCCTTACAACTCATAGAACGATTCATAACCTCAAGTCAGGATTTATCACCTTGAGTCCTAACGACTCCAGAACCAAGTAAAGTTCTAAGTCTTTTTGGAGAGAGTAACAGACCCATGGTAAGCATTGCTTATGAGTCATACAAATTATTCATAACCAGACTTACCAGGTCAAGGGTCAGTGGTCAACCTAACCTAAATTTGCATGTAAACTAAAATACGACACCCAAATTGAGTACTCAATATTCCAAATGAGAACTCCTTCTATTGTTGCCAATTTATAAGCTCCAAGAACATAAAATCACTCCTAAACATAAATCGATCAATTGTCACCTCCCAAACGTCAAAAATTTATCAAGCATTGGGGTCAAAAAGTTGTTTAACTCAAGAAACCTGAAACCTCAACAAACCAAAGTTTTTTTAGCTTAAAAGCTTTATGTTTGATGTTAAATCCGATAATGGTTTGAGGTTTTAGGATTTCTTAAAGTTACATATGTGTGTATGTGCAAAATTGAACCTAATTTCTTGAAATTTAACTTCAAAATGTTCTAATGGGATTGAACTCGAATTTCGTATTTTTACTCTATGCTTTTGGATAAATATAGGGGGTAATGAAAAATTATGGTTGTAGAAAATGTGGGGTTTGTCTTTTGGAACCAATTTAATCTAAACCCCTATGTTACAATAGATACGGGGCTCGTAACGGTTGTAACTACACGTAACAAGTCATTATGAGACATATAACCACTGATAAAATAGAGGAGTAGAAGGTCTAGGTTCTGGTATCATTACAACTCAGCTATGAAAGTCATAGCCAATACCTATGAATCATAAATAAGAGTCGTAATGACTAAGTAGGTTGGAAATAATAGGGATTTGTTTCTGATTTTCTTATAGTATTGGTAACGAGTCATAAACTGTCCTTAAGAATAGTTAGGAGGACTTATAAGCTTACCAGTGAACATGGAAAAATACATTATTTACCTTATGACTCGATCATACAAGTCATACCCAGTGGTCACGACTCAGACCCCCCTAGCCATAAGGAGTCCAATAAAGACACACTGACACTAATTTTTCATTTTTTTATTTTCTATTCTTTAGATACAATAAATTGACTTTGTGTAATAGGGAAAAATAGCTCCTAAAGGTGACTCCTCAAAGATGAACACCAAGAAGAAACTAGCCTCGAAGTCCAATTATCAACTGCTAAATGAAGAAACCAATGAGTAAATAAATTACCTCGTAGAATACCCACTAAAAGGAAAACTAGGCCTAAGTAAAAATGACCTCGAGGAAAGAAAGTCATCATAAAAGCAGACTTACAACAAAGGGGACACAGAATGAAAAATTTGAGAACTTCCCCTCCACACTCACCATTATCTTCTAAGGATAGCAATGATGATGAAGAAGTAGAATTTGATTGTAATGTAGGTGCTGAAGTGTCAAGTTCATATGAGGTATAATCAGAGAATGAAAGTGAGACTGAGGATGATGCGACCCCTATTGAAATGTAGGACCCGCCCTAAATCCCTCTATCTATTAAACCTGCTCCGGTGCCCATTATTTAACTGTGGGGGTACCCTGATATGTAAGACAAATATAATGATAGGATAATTATAAACCCTACTACGAGAAGTATAAAAAGGGGAATTTATGTGAAAAAAGGTTAACCACAGAAAGCATGTCTGGGATTCCTGAATTTAAAGTGAGATTTAAGCAATCCAGGTTTTAGTGAATGACCTCAGCACCGGGAAAGTTTAGTCCCACATTAGCACGGGAATTTATGATGCTTACAAAGAAGAATTAAAAAGAAAGTACCTGCAGGGAAACTTTTGAAAAGGTGGTGACCTAATAACATCACTGACCATTCATGGTGTTTGAATGAATATTTCCCAAAGAACCTTTCCTGATTCTTGAATGGTACCAACTTTTAGCCACTAGTAAATACATTCTAGATTGATTACCACATAGAAAAATATGGAAAGAGATAAAGAAGAAAACAGGGTTGACAAATAAGATGATACACCTGCGATACATAGCACAGTGGATTTCTTTACATGAGGAAGAAGCTAGTTGGGTAGTAGGTGGCCCAGGAGTAAAATCATAGCTAATTTTAAAGCAAACACTGAATTTTAAGGCCAAGGTATGGTGGACTTTGGCTCAACATAGACTGTGTCCCACCACTGGTAATAATGTGCTCAGTCAATTACGTGCAGCATTAGTAGCAGGACTAATGGTAGGGTATGAGTTAGCGTGGGTAAATTCATATCTAGAGAGCTATAGGATCGAGTAGTTGGAGCAGAAAAATTGGTTCTGGCATACCCATGTTTGATAATTCATGTATTCTTTGACGTAGGGGTGCAGGAACTATCCGGGATCGATCAGTTTATTGAGCCTACCAATACTACAGACTTGGGGCTGATTCAGGATGCAGCTAATCCACTAACCAGGAAGGCTAAGTAGGGTGCAGAATTGCTAGCTCAAGCGATGTAGACCAGTGAAAAAAATATAAAGAATGTTGGAGTTGATGGGGTCCCAATTGAGGGTGTCCAATTTGAGCCATAACATTCTAACACAGCAGTCTCAGCTAATACTTTGATTTCACCACCTACTGTAGCCATACGACCATTATCATCTAGATCTGCACCACAAGTGTATGTGATTCTTTCCCAAGCTAGTTAAATAATGCTATGAGAAGGTTAGAAACTATAAAAGAAAAATTAAAAATTAATGGAGAACAGTGTGAAACCCTAGGTTAAAAACAAGCTAGAAAACAAAATAAGGAGAATCCAAAGAAAACTATATGCTTTTGAGCAAAGAATCACTCATTAGTTGGGAAGTAGCCAAACCCCTGACATTGTGAAGGTGAAAGTTGAGGTAGCCGAGATACGAAAGTTTTTTAATGATTTATATGACTGGTATTTTGTCCTAGCATTTGTTATAACAGAGCTTGAGCCTAATATAGAAATTAAAGACATTTGGAGTGTTTCGATGGGGGAAGAAAGAAGAGAGAAAGAAAAAAACACTAAAGTACTGAAAAAGAAAATTTAAAGAGGGTAAAGAAAAAAAGTATCCATAGTAAGAAGGACCAACATGTGATGTTCTAAGAGATGGCAGCTGGTGTTGGTAGCTCAAAAATGGCAAGTGATGATGTTAAGATGAGTAGTGACATTGCCCCTACACTAGCTAGACCTTTGAGCCCACCAACCACAATGGGTGGCACTATTGTAGAGATAGTTCCACTAGTGGATGGGACTACTAGTGAGAAAAGTGGAGCCCTATCTGAGGGTCCCCATGCTAATATAGTTTGATCAGGTGCCTAGAGTGATTGGGTATTTCCTATATCTCTAATTTACATTGCTAGACGCATCAAGGATAGTGTATAAGATTTAGATGGGGTGGGGGTTTACTGTAGTTGCCACGGGTGTTGGTAGCCATATTCCAAACCCATAGACCATAATTTGATAAATTAAACTGGAATTTATCTATGCAAAATTATTTAATGAAGTAGAATGATGTGTATAGAAAGTTTGCAGTTTTTGTGGAAACTGATTCTGTTCTGTGGTAAAACTTATAGCTCTCTAAAACTTTTGTGATTTTTCTGAAATGATCTGCGGTTTGTGTATGCATGTGACTGTTGAGAATACCTTAATGGTATTAGAATTGGGAATGAAATGACTATGTCAAGTAGATGTATGAACTGGATGGTTAGTGACTAACAATATGACCCTATACAATGTGTGTGTGAGACCTTACTCAGTTCTCAGTGTACGCAGAATCTAGCACATCCCTGGTTGTTTTTTCCTAGACTATAGGATGGTTTGTTAAGAGATGATCATAGGCCATTCATTTAGATTAGTCCACTCTAGCCTAAATGTCGAACCAAATGAAATATGAATTATTTGATCCCAAATTTAAGCCTAATTGGCCCAATTTTGTTTACACCAACTTCTCTTTCTCATTTCAACTACAATGAACCTAGTTTGACCCTAGTCCTTCATGGTCACTGTACACCTTATCTCAGGAAAATCACCAAAGTTGAGGGTGGCTATTATAAGGGTGCATAGGGAAAATGAGTGTAAAGAAAGAAATGTAGAAAGAAAAATAAATAAGGGAATGTACGGTGAAAATAAAAGAAAGCAAAAGAAAAAGAAAATTAAAAAAATGAGAAAAGAAAACCACACCTGGCCTACAAATAGGCATAAATGAAATGGAGAAATAAGGGTAAAATCAATAAAAAGATGGCAGAAAAAGTGGACCCCAAAGAAAACACAGTGCCAAGGAGGTTAAGTCACTTAAAAGATCCCTGATATACCATACCCAACCCTAAGCCTATGTTATGATCCTAGCAAAGTCCTTTCATGATCCTAGCCTGATAGTATGAAAATTTAGGTAAAGAGCATAAGGGCAGGCCTATGGAATTCTATGTGCACTGGTCGAAACTTTTTTGTGAGTGAGAGTGTCTCTAGACCATCCCTAAGATAATACAAATGAATTAAGATGAGTGAGAGGGATTTCTTTTATAGTGAGGGTGCACAGGTTACAATGTCAAGTTACTTATCTGTTAGGGTAGTTTGTACTAGTTGGGCCTAGTTGTTCATTGCTAATGTGGTGCTATCATTAGATTCTCGCATGTTACACTATTACACCAAGTCATTATACATAGTAATTTTGTTTAATCAATAAGATAAGAAGGGGTAAAAAGGATAACTTTTGGGTTGATTAAATAACTAACTGCCAAATATATTAAATAGTCTTTAAAGTTAAGCATTGTGTCTCTCTGTGTATAATTTTTTTTTTTTCCTAAGGACATGCAAAAGTCTCTGTTGAGGGTGCTGATGGGCTATGGAAAGATGGGACTTTAGACGCTCATAACAAGGAATATATGCATGGACTTAGGTTATTTTGGTAGATAGGTTAACATTTTTTTAAATAAAAATATCAAAAATAATTTGAAACTGGAGATAATTGACCATCTTAGAGTCTATCTTATGAGAAGTAAAATCATCATACGACTCGTAGTCTTACTTGTAAGTAGGACAGTAACAAAAGTCATGATGAAAAGCCAAGTGAAGAGTGGCTATGATTAGAGAATATGAATCATAAGATGTGGCTACAAGTCATGAGGAATAGTCGTAAAGAGAGTAGAACCCAAAGCTAAAATTCTGATTTGAAGTCAGAAAATAAAATAAATCATAAGATTTGATTACTACTCGTAATGAGAAGATGTAAAGAGACCAGTGTTCAAAGCCCTAAAAGTCTAAGGCTCAACTGATAAAGAGTGAAGGCCATGAGTCATAAGGACTACATACTACTTGTGGTAATGAATTGTAAGAAAACTAACACTAGATGCCCTGAAGAAGAGTTACTGGAATGTATTTGACTAGTAATGTATGACCCGTAACAAGACCTTATGAGTGGACTACATGAGTCATCCCAGATGCTGACATACTTTTTCTATTCTCGTTTAATTAGTACTTCTTCATTATTTTGAGATACTATAAATACCTTAGGGTTATTTATTTGTTAGGCTATGCACTATTGCATACTCTTACATTATTTTTACATACTTTGATCATTGATACTTTGTTCTTGAGATTTTGGGTTTTGATTCAATTGGAGACTTTGGATTTCCTTTCTGTCATTATTGTGTATTTAATTACCTGAGTTCTTCATAGATTATCATGGATTGTTATATGAATATGAGTGGCTAATTTCCCTAACTAGGGTTGTGGGAAACCTGGCAGATTACCTATGTAAACAAAGTTAGAGATTTATCTATTTATTATGATTACATGTATCTTAATCTTCTTCATATTAATTGACCTCAGAGATACTACAAAAGCTAGAGGATTGCCTGTATTAGAGAATGTCCACACAAGGGTGTTTAAGATTAGAAAAAGGAATTAAGATAGTAATTTGAGATCACGTCCATCTTATAATTCTGCCATATTATCTAATCATCTTGAGATCTAAAAGGTGAAAGTAGATATGAGGTTATAGTCAAAGATAAATAAGGAGATGCCTTGAGACTCACAAGGTAAAGGGTGAGATTTATCGATACATTCACAAGACAATTGATAATATGTAGCTTGTTGACTTTTCATGAAGAGTAGTTGAATAGGTACATTGAACACGAGAAGTTTATGGAGTTGAGAATCTAGGGGGAATACAGTCCTAGTGTTTGTCTCATACTATTTATAAACTCAAGTATTTAAGTTTGGTTACTACTCACTTTTAACTTCACAATCCCCCCATTTACTTTTCTGTACTGCTTGTGAATTTTGACAAGTTTGAGATACTATTAAACATTTTCCCTATGTGTTCGACCCCAACCTGGTTTGGGTTACCATATTGACATCGACCATAGAAAACTTCTTTGGAGGTTATTTTAGGATGACATCAATGTAGCATGGTAGGTAGGTGGCCTTTTCTTCTAGATAGTTGAAAGTTCATTAAAAGAATTACTCTACTCATGATTTGGAGTTGTTAGTTGTGCTGTTCATATTAAAGATCTTGCATTACTATTTGCATAGTGTTTGTGTGGATATCTTTTCTGATCATAAGATCCTGCAATAATATTCACCCAAAAGGAGTTAAACCTCAGGTAAAGGAGGTGGCTTGAATTTCTGAAAAACTATAACATGAGTCATTATGATCACCCAAGTAAAGCAAATATGATTGGTATGCTATTAGCAGGCTATTCATGGGAAGTCTAGCTCATGTGGATAAGGTTAAGTGGGAGTTGGTGAAAGATATTCACCATTTGGCTAACCTTAGAGTTCGTCTCTTAGATTGTGAGGATGGTGGTGTGTTTGTGCAAGAGGTGGTAAAGTCATCCCTTGTTGTTTAAGTAAAGGAGAAGAAGGTATAGATCTTGTCTTAATGAATATTAAGGAGGATGTAGGATAACAAAACATTATAGCTTTCGATATTGGGCGATGGTATCTTATGGTACAAAGGCAGATTATGTGTTCCTGATGTAGATAGGTTGAGAGAAAGGATAATGGTTGAGGCTTATGATCCATGTTATGTCATTCATTTAGGTTTGATAAAGATGTATCATGATCTTAAGGAGATTTATTAGTGGAATAATATAAAGCAAGATGTTTCCAGTTTTGAGGCTAAAAGTAGGGTGTGTCAATAAGCGAAGGTTGAGCACATGAGGCACAGTTGGTTGACTCAAGAGATTGAGTTTCTTATGTGAAAGTGGGAAGTTATTAATATGGATTTTGTTACCGGTCTTCTTTGGTCTCAAAATTAGTTTGATTCGATTTGGGTTATTATGGATAGGATGGCTAAGTCTGCTCACTTTTTCCTAGCGAGGACTAATTTTTCGAAAAAACATTATTCGAGGTTGTTCCTCCAAGAGATTGTGATGTTGCATAGAGCGCTTGTTTATATCATGTCAGATTGTGGTACTCAGATCTCATTGCATTTTTATCATTTATTTAGAGGGGTTTGGGAACCAAAGAGAGCCTTAGTACCATTTTACACCCGTATTAGAATGGACAAGAAAAAAGGACTATTTAAACATTGGAAGATATTCTTTGGGCTTGGGTGATTAACTATGGTTGTAGCTGGGTTGACCATTTTCCTCTTATAGCATTTGCATATAATAACAGCTACCACTCTAGCATTGGGATGGCTCTGTTTGAGGCATTATATGTTAGAAGGTGTAGGTCTCCTATTGGGTAGTTCAAGGTTGGTGAGAAGGATATGTTTGTCCTAGATTTTGTGCATGAGTAATGGAGAAACTAAAGGTGATTCGGGATAGACTTAACGCCACCCAAAGTCGCGAAAAGTTCTATACAAATATGAGGTATAGGGAGTTAGAGTTTGCGATTGATGATTGAGTGTTCTTAAAGGTATCTTCCATAAAGGGAGTAATGTGATTTGGGAAGAAAGGAAATCTCAGTACTCAGTATGTGGGCCCATACCTAATCTTGAAGAGGGTTGGTAATATTGCATATAAATTGGATTTGCCCTCTAGTTTAAGCTCTGTTTACCCGGTGTTTCATATTTTGATATTAAGGAAGGATATGGGTGATCCCTCACTGATTTTGCCTATCAAGGATACTAGTATTTTTGATTTCTTATTGTATGAGGAAGTCCGATTGGGATTTTGGATTGGAAAGTTCATCGGTTGCAGACAAAGGATGTATCTTCGATAAAGGTTCTATGGAGAAACCAAAAGGTTGAAGAGGATACCTGGGAAGCTGAAGAGGATATAAAGTCAAAGTATCTATTCTTGTTTTCTACTCCAGATAATTGTGCTTAAGGTATGTGTTGTTATTACAATTTTGTTTTTTGACTTTGTTACAGAAAAGAATGATTTCCTTAGCGTCTTTCTTATCTGTATTTATTAAAGGTAGGAGTAGAGGTATGTGGAGTTAATTCATGCTAATATATTCCTTTTCCCATCATTTGAGGATGAATGATCCAAGTGGGGAGAATTGAAACACCCCAAATTTTGGCCCTAATAAATTCTTGAGCTTTGGGCTTGCTACCTTGGTTATGACTAGACCCCCAGAGTCTCTGTCTACTGTTCAATTTATTTAGGTTCTGTGTTGCTCACGAGTAAGAATCTATGAGTCGTAGGGTCATATTTTTAGTTGGTGGGTTGAGTTGTAAGGATAATAGTGTTAGGATCTTGGAGACTATCCTGGCAAGAGTCATAAGGTGTGGGTACGAGTTAAGAGGTTGACTAATAAACAAATATGATGTTTTTCCATCTTTTAAGTTGGGGGCACTTTAGCTATTTCCCACTTAAAACCCTTTAGACCCCACATCCATAAAACACTTTTGGGGAATTCATTCATTAGAATGAATCAAACACTCCCAAATTCTCTGTCAAATTCTCTATGCAAGTTAAGGCTAGGGTTTTAGGATGTTGATCAATTAGGGATCTCAAGGGTGGTTTCTCTCTTCACTTCTTGGTGTTTAAGGCATGTTACTCTTCTCTCATTGTTAATTTTAAAAAATCAGGTGATTTAAAGTATTTTTCAGAGGATTATTATTTTTATTTTGAAAACAAAGGTTGGAGTTTTGAATATTATGAATTGAAAAATGTTTCTCATGGATTATATATATGATTCTCGTGCTTTTATTATGGTATTGAACTTGTGGGAGCATGGGTGTGGTAAATGAACTAGGTAATTGTGATTTTCCAAAACTTATGGCTTTAGAAGTGGTTAAAATCCCAACACCATAATGTGAAACAGGTTTTAGTTATGAGAACTATGGGAATTTGTAGAATTGAACTAGTCTTGAACTATTGCATGACATAAAGAAGTATTAGAAATACAATGGCATGATTTAACGAACAAAGGGAGTCAATGTTTCCCCAATGTGTATTAATGAACAAAAAGAGTTGTTCTCCCCAAGTTAATGAAAATTGTTTTGGCATGATGTTGTTACCTTTCTAGTGCAGTTGGTATGATGATACCAACATTGTGTGCCTAAAATTGTATTGTGATTCATTGAATGGGAATATGTCACAATTATTTTAATTGGGATATAATAAGGGCTGTGTAGCTAAGTCGTGAAAGTTAAGGTCTAAGTCACTAATACTGGAAATTATGTTTGCCGACGTGGGGGATCAAACTAACTAGGGAGGTTTATGTCCCCCTTATTTATATTTTATGATTGGGAGGTTTGAGTCCCCTGTAAATCATTACATGATCAGGTTTTTAAGCACCTTAGTATATATTGGGAGGTTCGAGTACCCTATGTGCATATATATGAGATGATTCTCTAGTTTGTGCGGCTACACGCACTGAGTCTCGACCAGGCGTGATAGTTGGGGCCCATATAGCCTGTGGTTACTATAATAATAATGATTGAGCTACACAATCTAGGCTAAAGTTTCAAAGAGCATGTTAAGCCTTGTTTCCTGTCCCTTCATGTGACATATATATATAAATATATATATACATACAAATATTATTATTTATTAGATTTTGTGTGTGTTGTCTTTTGAATGATTTTAAATTATTGATTATATTCATGATGTTATCCTTATCCTCGAGTTACATGCTAGCGTTCATTGCGTTAACCATCCTTTGATGTTGTATCTCCCTGTGATGTAGAAACTAGTCATACTTCAACTTCTACTGCTCATTGACTTAGATTTAGGATCAGCTAGCGAGTTGGCTTAAAGTGTAAGCCTCCATACTTTGGAAGACCCCATTTCCTGTTTATGGTTTTCCTTACATTTTGACTATTCCTTTGATCTTGGTTTTTGGCTATGGTCAGCGGCATGTCCCAACCAGATATTCTTTAATTTTTATTAGAGGCTTTGTTTAGACTACTGTTGGCATAGACAGTGTCAGTATTGGTATTGGTATTGGCATTGATACCGGTATCAGTTGGTTTTGGCTGTAAAATTATTTTAATGCCTTTAAAATAATATTCTATTATCCTTTTATACGTTCAAAATTCAACCTACTTTGGTTGTGGTGTGTTTGGTTTGGTTAGGTATAGAGGGTGATCTTTAGTTTATCTGGGACTTGAGATACTCGTCATGGCCAAGCCATAGTTCAGGTCGTGACAATTTTGGGCTCATTTTGGGCTATTAGTTGGAAGTTTAGAGAATTGGCAAATGGGTGTAGGAACTACTTTTTGTTGAAACAACCTCGGATAAAAATTTGGACTATATCATTGAGTGTAGAATGTCGAATTTGATATGGTAGTATATTTGGTTTGCATATATGGGATTATGAATGAATCCCCAGGGGTTAGTAGAGACTCAGAGAAATTCTAAGTCTCAACCTAGTGTCTGATATCTGGTGTGACCGTTAAAGTAGCCCTTTGGGAGATTTTGCAAAGGGCACTTTAGCAGCCCTATCTCAGCCAAATTGTATTGCTTTAGCGGCATCTGGGTACTTTAGCAGCTAGCGTTAAAGTGGCCAATGGTCTGCATTAGCAGCTTGGCTTGTGGGGATGGTTACCATTTTAGCAACACCCAGAACTTTTTTAGTGATTACTAAAGCAATCCAGTGTCTGCTTTAAATGTATCCACGTATCTGGGAGGGTATAAATGCCCAGCTTAGCCTATTTTCCATTTTGAATCCATTCCTAAGATATTGGAACCCTTAAAAGTGGGAAAGCTTAGAGAGAACATTTATAGGTGATTTTAACTACTGGGTATGACAAAGTTTGTTGCTTTGTTTGAGGATTTACACTTCCTCTTCGTATGTCTACTCAAAGTTTGGTTACTGCGAGTAGATCTTTCATTGAGATTTTGGATCATACTCAGATTATGAAAGAGATGTATCGCAAGGCCCATGGGGGCAATGATAAGAGGCTGCGATATAAAGGTAGTTTCAGTGGGAGCCGTAGTAGCTTATTATTTAGAGGATGTGTTCCTCAGGATAGGTACCCTCTGCATCAGTCATATCAACATTAGGGGCATTCTAGTAGACCCGTTCAGGCAGCTTATTAGATTACCGATGGAGGTCAGTCTAGAGTCAGCGATCATCATGGAGGGTTTTGTCTTCTAGTTATTCTAGTCATAGTGATTATGTTAGGTCATTTTTATCATATGGTTTTAGCTCAATTCCTAGGGGATGTTATGGTTGTAAAGCTTTTGGTCATTTCTTGAGAGAGTTCCCTAGTCATAGAGCAATTATTCCTTCAACTTAGAGTGTTTCAGTTATTAGAGCAGTTCATCCCCTAACTAGAGGTGGTATGCATGGTCGTAAGGGTACTCTTCAGGGTGCTTATGAAGGTTCTCAGGTAGGTTAGGCAAGAGATTGATCAGGAAACCATCCTGGTGGCAGGAGTTATTAGTTGTATGTAGTACCTACTAGATTGAGGTTCAGTCTTTGGATGCTGTTGTCACAGGTATGATCTTGGTATGCTGGTGGCCGTCCTTTGATTTATTTGATTTAGGATGCACTTATTTATCTGTCTTTTTTTATTATGCCCCCAGTTAGAGTTATCTTGGGATTTGTCTATGCCATTATGTGTATCTACTCCCATGGCTGTTCTTTTAGTAGTGGATTGGGTTTTCAGATTATATATTGTGATTGTTTGAGATTTTTATACTCATGCTAATCTTATTATATTGGATATGGTTTATTTTTATATGATTTTGGCATGGACTTTTTATCCCATTATCATCTAGTCATGGACTATTTTACCATGACTATTACCTTAGCCATGCCCAGCGTAACCCTAGTCATATGGTAGGGAGTGATTAGCCGTGAGCTGATAAGGATTATTTCTTATGTTCATGCTAAGAGGCTTATTTCTAGGGGTTTTATGTCTTATCTTTCTTATATTTATGATGTTAGTATGTAGAGTCCACCAGTTGACTCTGTTTCTATAGTTCATGAGTTTCCTGATGTTATCCCTATTTATCTACCTGGAATTCCTCTTGTTCGTGATATTGAATTTTTTATTAATCTTGAGTTGGGCACCTGACCTATTTCTATGACACCTTACCATATGGTTCTTTTCAAGCTTAAAGAGTTGAATGCTCAGCTTTAAGATCTTCTTGGTAAGGGTTTTATTAGGCTAAGTATGTCTCCTTGGAGAGCTCATATATTGTTTGTGAAGAATAATGATAGATCCATGCATATGTGTATTGATTATAGTCAACTTAATAAGGTGATGGTGAAGAATCGATATCCTACTCCTTGCATTGATTATTTGTTTGACCTATTTAAATGTGCATAGTTGTTTTCTAAGATCAATCTTAGTTTTGGTTACCATTAATTGAGGATTCGGGCTGAGGATATACCAAAGACAACCTTTAGGACCCGTTATGGCCATTATGAGTTCCTAGTGATGTCCTTTGGGTTGGCTAATTCCCTTGATGAACCGGGTGTTCAAGACTTATTTGGATTCCATCATGATTCTGTTCATCAATGAAATCATTGTGTATTCTAGGAGTAGAGAGGAGCATACGCAATATTTGAGGATTATGCTCATGACTTTGATATATCATTTTCTTTTGGCCAAAATTCTCTAAGTGTGAGTTTTAACTTGATTCCATGGCATTCCTTAGGCATGTATGGTTTAAGGATGAGAATAGGGCAGACCCAGTGAAGATTGAGACCATTTGTGATTGGGCCCGGCCTACATCCTCGATTGAAGTTCGTAGCTTCATTAGTTGGGATAGTTACTTTAGGTGGTTCTTTGAGATTTTTTCTACTGTTGTAGTACCTATGACCAGATTGACTCAAATGGAGATTTCCTTCCTATGTTTAAAGTAGCGTGAGTCGAGCTTTGGAAAGCTCAAGGAGTTTCTGACTTTTCCTATGTTGGATCTTCCTTTTAAGGGTGATTCACCGTGTATTGTGATGATTCTAGTGTGGTTTGGGTTATGTGTTGATGCAATAGGGTCATGTTATTTCTTATGCTTTGAGGCAACTAAAAATACATAAGTGCAACTACCCCACTCATGATTTAGAGTTGGCGGCGCTAGTTTTCGTGCTTAAGATTTGGAGGCATTATCTTTATGGCGTGCATTGTGAGATCTTTATGGATCATCATAGTCTTTAGCATCTTATGACCTAGAGATAGATTAATCCTAGGCAGCGTAGATAGATAGAGTTTCTTAAGGATGATGACATCTCTATCTTGTATCATCCGAGCAAGGAAAATATGGTAGGAGATTCCTTGAGTCTAAAGACAGTGAGTACGTGTAGCTTGGCTTGTATTTTAGTTCATCAGAGGTAGTTCGCATAGGACATTTAGTCCTTAGCCAACTTGAGGGTGCGACTCGATATTTTAGACCCTAGGACTCTTACTAGTGTTGATGGGATATCTTCACTATTTGAGCAGATTTGGAGTCGTCTGTTTTAGGTTACGAGACTTTGCATCATCCGTGATCAGGTTTTAAGTGGTGAGGCCAAGAGGCCTACCATAGATTTAGAGGGTGTGTTATGATTTGATAGCTGCATTTATGTTCCAAGGATTGATGGCTTTATTTGGTCAATTTTGCATAACGCCCACAACTTAGATATTATATTAACCCGAGCATAACTAAGATGTATAGGTATTTGAAGTACTATTAATGGTAGAGTGGCATGAAGAGAGATATGGAAGACTTTGTAGCTCATTGCCTATGTTGTCAGTAGGTGAAAACCGAGCATCAGACCTAGAGGATTGATTCAGAGGTTGCATATTTCCGAGTTGAAGTGGGAGTGGATTACCATGGACTTTATTAGTGGATTGCCTCGTACTTCCCATCATTTTGATGGTTTTGGGGTCATTGTGTGTCGGTTGACCAAGTCAGCATATTTTACCCTATTCATATGTCCTTCACTACTGAGAGGTTAGCTCGTATATACGTTCGTGAGATAATCTGTTTGCATAGTGTGCCTATGTCACGAACAAAACTAGGGCCTAGTCATGATGGGTATCTCAAGCCCACCGAATCGGAGACCACCCCCTTAGCCTAACATCTAGAAGAAAAATATGAATACAATGGAAGGCAACTAAACAAGATGATAAGGATAATAGATAAACCAAATGAGAACTACGAGTCAAAACAAACAGCCATCCCATACTTGTCCACAAATGCCTCTAAAACCTGAATACCAAATTAGGTCAAGATATACCCCCGACCATGACAAATGAAAACACACAATTCCTAAAATCTAAAAATAAACCTAATAAAGTGGTAGGGCTTATAAAATATGGAGGCTCACCACTTCACAACAAATTAATCGATGAACTACACTACCAAACGCAACATAGGAGTATCAGAAAAACCCTCGAACCCTACATAATGAAATAATATAGTATCCAAAGATGGTCAGAGAGGTAAGCATTAACATGTAACTAAGATAAAATGATAAAATAATGCCATTACCAAAGCCAGTCAAAACTACATGCACAATCATTATGTATATATATAGGATGTCGGGACAGGGATAAGGGTCATTAAAAATTAGATCTTAAACCATTAACCTTAACTGTGTTGCTCGCTCTATCCTAAGAGCACCCACGGTCTATATGGATTCATCTCCTCGTACTTAAATGGCTCCAGTGCGTGTTAACCATACAAACTAAGAAAATCGAGGAAAGGCTAAAGACATTAAGGTAATAGCAATCCAAAATATAATATGTGCACCAAGAACACGGTCATATAGACCCCCACGCCGGCAAAGGTGATTTCTTGTATTGGTCCTTCTAAGACTACACCTTCACGATGAGCTACAAAATTTCCTTTGAGTCCAAATTAAAACAATTTGGAAATAAACCCAACCGTTGACCCAGTATTCCTTCAGAAAGGCATTTACTGGCGTGGTATTGTCATACCGACATGCTTTCAAGCTTACATAATTATGCCCAACCAATCCAATTTTCCATTAGACTCCCAATTCCATAAGAAATCAAGACCATTGCAACCAAGGAAATTCCAAACACTTTTCGTTATCCATTCCATTTTAATGTACTGCACGGTTTCAAAATTAAGTTAAGTTATGCCAATTCCGTATTCAAAACCAAAGTTAAGAAGGTGGGTTGAGGTTAATGCAACTACCAAGCAAAAAGTGCAATAATTTGGGGAAACCTATGGTCTCCCTTCAAATCCCCATAATATGCACCCATTCAACCCCCAAAATCATTCTTCAAAGCATGAATAACATATTTAAATCATGGAGAAACAATGAATGTAGAAACCAATTAAAAGCCCTCAATCTAACTTCAAACCCAACAATTAAATCACATGAATGTTGAATCAATTTATGTCATAATATAAAATACAAGTTTAGGGATGAAAGAACATGCTTGAAATACCAAAGAATTTTAAAAAAATTTGAAGTTTAGAACCTAAATGTTGATTTTGATAACTATGGTTAAAGGGCACATGAAGTGTTTTTAAGTTGTGGGAATAGTGTAAAGGGAGGAAAAGACCAAAAAGACCTTACTTAAAAATTATTGGATCATACTAAATAAAGTTATCACGACCTAGGTAATGACTCATGAGGTCAGACCACGAGTCGTACCCTGGAGTCATTACCTGAGGGTTGTAAATCGAATTCTCCACTATTATGACAATGAGTATTACATAACGACTCATTATCTGACATAACAATTCACCATGATGACTTGTGACGAGTTTGAAATCCTGGGTAACCTATTGTTGAGACAATGAGTCCCTCCTAATAACTCATTACGTCTCTTAACTTGTATTACCTTGAACTCGTTGTCAAGGTACCAAAGTCTAGATAAACTCACTATTGTGGTAACGACGCATCCCCATGACCAGTTATGTGACATCATTACTCAAGCCCTAGACCGTTGTCACTGATAGTTCTGACATTATTTTAGAAACTTGGCTAGTTCAATTACTCAATTCTTGAGGGTTTAAAGATAAAAACTTGGGGTTTCACATCACTCCTCCCACCCTTAGGATCATTCATCCCTGAATGAGAAGTCATAAAACCCTTAGCATGATAACAGGGAGAATGTAAACAGAATCCAAAGACAAATCTAAATACAAAAAGAGGTAAACAAAACCCATACCTTAAGCATTTCCATCCATCGTTAGAAACAAAGATGGGTATTTGGCTCTCATGTCTTCCTCAGCTTCCTATGTAGCTTCTTCTACCCTTTGATTTCTCTATAGCACCTTTATGAAGCTACATCTTTTTTCCTCAACCTACGATGTGGCTATCCACTATCTCAATTGGCACTTCCTCATAAGACAAAAAGTCCAAAACTTAAACATCCTAAACAAAAACTATCAAAAAAGGTGACCCTCACATTTTTTGGCATAGACATATGGAAAAGAGGATGAACAAAAGCCTAACTTACTAGTAAATATAACTCATAAGTGATATTCCCAATTCTCCTCACAATTTAGGGATAACATAATGAGGATTGAGCTTCCCCTTATTTCCAAATATCATGACTTTTTCATAAGAGAAACCTTCAAAAATACCCAATCACTAACTTCAAACTCCAACCCTCTTTGCCTTACATCTACATAAGATATTTGGCAACTCTGATCAGTCTTAAGAATTCTCTAATCACTTTCACCTTCTCCATGGCTTGGTTAACCAAGTTAGAAACAAAAATTCCAAATATCATGACTTTTTCATAGGAGAAACCTTCAAAAATAACCAATCACTAACTTCAAACTCCAACCCTCTTCGCCTTACATCTACATAAGACATTTGGCAACTCTGATTAGTCTTAAGAATTTCTCTAATCACTTTCACCTTCTACATGGCTTGGTTAACCAAGTTAGAAGCAAAAAACGTAGCCTCACCTACCTCGGATGACACAGTAGGAGACCTATACCTTCTACCATAAAGAGTCTAAAAAGTACCCATCTAAATGCTAGAATCTTAATTTTTATTGTAAGAAAGCTTAATAAGAGGGAAATGATCAACCCAACTACCTTTAAAATCAATTAAACAATCCCTTATCATATCCATCAAAGTTTGAATGGTACACTCCACTTGTTCGTCCATTTGAGGATGAAAAATAGTGTGAAAGCTTACTTGGGTACATACAACACCCTAGATTTTTGACTCTTAGAAAATTTCCTGGATTTATGTTTTTTGGAAAAAATACGACTAACGGATACCAGTCATATGTAGGGGTAGGATTCATACGGCTTAGTGGTATGCTGAATAATATTGGTTGGTGGGTTAAATTAGTTTATGGAATGGATGCAACTTGGTGGATACGGGTCATCTTGTTTGGGGTTTTTTCTTCACCTAATCTTAGATTTGGTAGCTTAACTTAGATCTAAGTACGAGTGGCTCACCATGATCCATAACCTAGGGTACGAGTCATACCATTGACTCATATGGTGGACAGTGTTCAATCCTCTTTAATTTTATTATTCTAGGGATATGGGTCAAAGGTGTAGGTCATATGCTTTAGGTATGAATTGGTTTGGGTAAGTCATACCTTGGACAGTATTGGGTCCAAGGGGTAGGCCTAGGGTACGAGTGGTGGGTACAACTCATATTGGAGGGTATGACTGGTATGGTTAGATGTGCCCTCGATGGGAATTTTGTGCAGTTTATGTGAGGGAAATCTATACATTTTCCCACTTAACCTACTAAGGCCCTATGACTTTTAACCCATTTGGAAGGTTATCCTATTATTCTATTCTGTAACAGTTAGAAAACACTCTTTAATCCTCTCTAAGGCTTTTGGGTAAAAGAAGGATAAGGTTTCACTTAGGTAATCAATTTAGGGCTTGTGTTGGTGATTTCTCTCCATCTTCTACTTAATTTAACCCATGTACTATTTTCCTCATTGTTAGTTCCAACTAAAGGCATAATTTTTAAATTATTTTCATGGCATAATTTTTATATGGTTTTTTGTTTTTAAATAAATATTGGGGGTATTGTTAAAATGGCCTGGATATAGTTTTCCGATGTTTTAAATATGTATTTACATATTTTAATGGTGGTTTAGATATATGGTAGCATGGGAATGGTTAATTGGTATTTGATTTTGGCTTTGGAAATACTATGCCTCCAATATATTTGATAAAATGCTTATGAGAATGTTTTTACTATATTGTTGGACTTTTTAATGAAACTATTGCATGGTATGCTTTGGCAATGGAACCCTAAATAGTTTAAATGGTTTGGAACTGTTAAATAGAATGGTTTAGTGGTTATGTTTATGATTAATTAAACTCCTTGTGGGGTTCAATGGAATCCCCATAGTAAACATATTAAGGAACAACTTTTAGAGTACATGTGACTCCCCCAAGCAAACATAATAATGGAACACTTGTAGGGTACATGGGACTCCCCTAAGTTAACTTGGTATATGGGTACAAAGGAATCCTTTAACCGCTTAAGGTTTGGCTAAGGACTATACTTGCAAGTTATAGTCGGTATGATGATACCACTATTAATAGCCTTGGTTAATAATAAATGGAATAGCGGATTTGTTGGTTGGAAATGGTTTTAATTGGGTAATAATGGCAGGGTGTAATAGCTAACCGTGAAAGTGGGAGTTTAATGAACGAAAACTGGAAACTCATATTTTCCAACATGAGGGGTTGGTCATAGTCACCAAATATGATACTATGAGGTACACGAGAATCCTCAAAGTACATTGTACATATGTATCATAGAGAGAGAAAGGTAGTTGGGAATCTCCTACTCTTATGGTATTTCTAATTCATATAGTCGTGGATGGTTTTAGGATAGTTAAGCTATACATAGCCAGGTTAATGGTTTTAATTGCATTCTTAAGTAGGTTCCCTTTCCTAACATAGTTATATATATATATATATATATATATGGTTTGTATGCATATGGTTAGTTTACTTAGTTTTATTAGATGGCATTATTATATGCTTATCCTAAGTTCATGCTAGATTTTACCTAAAAACCCATCTTTGGGTAGCAGTATCCCCATGCAATGTAGGTACCGGCCGTTCTACTTCTCCTGCATTATGGTCGGAGTTGGGATCAACTTTTGGATTGAAGTGGTATACTTTAATATTTTTGGAAGGATCCATTTCATGTTATGGACATTTTTATTTAGTATGGTTATTTTATGGATATTGGTTTTGTCCATAGTTAGGGGCATATCCCAACCAGATATTGGTTTTCTTTTGGTTAGAGTTTTTTGTGGAACTACTATGGGTTGATATAGGTGGCATAGGCATTAGTGTCACACTTAGTATTGGCATTGGTATTGGGGCTTATACTATTGGATTAAATTTCTCAATGTTCCATCCTTTCGTATTATATTATGGAACTTGGTTTGGTTATGCTTATGGTTTTGGTTGGTTATAGTTGTTGGTTGGATTTGGGATGATTGGGATCGTTTGGGTCAGTCTCAGTCACAGACCTATCCTAGAGTCTGTATTAGTGTTATTACATGCTATCTTGTTATATGTTCAAAATTTATCCAACTCAGTGCATATGCTAGATGGTTTGGCTGGGTATCGGGGGTGATTTTTTGTCCTGGTTGGACTTAAGATGCCTATTACGTCTAGGACCCTAGTCGGTTTGTGTCAAGTTAGTATCGAAGCTTTAGGTTCATGGTCAATTGGGATTCCATAAAGTCATGTATATTAGATTATCTTTTAAGGGTGTGTAGCGCACCACACTCACAAGGAAGAGGCTGAAAGGCATTTAGGAATGTTTTACTTTCTTGGCCTTCAATTCTCAAGCTTAGAGTCTAAGTCTTGAATCTTCTCTAATCCTGATTTATTTTCTTTTTAGATCATTCTTGGATGATCTAGAATACAAGTAAATTCTTTTGTCCAATCTAGGGACAACATGGAAGGGAAACAGGGGATCCATACTCAGTCTAGAGGTTTGGTTTTGAAGTTCCACCAATTTCTACTAGTCCTCTTCAGGGCTAGGTGACAAATGTAGAATTTCATCAATCGATTCATACTATTGCTCAGTTGGTTGTTGCTCAGGCTCAGAGAGATATATTTAGTGTTTCATCTACTGAGGCTACAAGTGTTGGCCAATTTATGAAGATGAATCCTCCTACTTTTACTTGTGTGAAGATAGAAAAGGATCCATAGGGTTTCTTTGAAGAAATGGGGAAGATATTAAGGGTGATATAGGTCACAAATATGGAAAGGATGAATTTTGCATCCCATCAGCTCAAGGATGTTGCGTACCAGTTATACGAGGAGTGGGATAAGGGTAAAGGTAATGTTGAGGAGTTGTCCTTATGGGAGAATTTTTGAAATACTTTCTTAGATCACTTCTTTTTTTAGGAGATAAGCGAAGCAAAGGTTGAGGAATTTATCAATCTAAGGCGAGGGAAAATGTCAGTCAAGGAATATGCTATGAAATTTCATTTGTTATTAAGGTATGCTTCAAAATTGGTGT
Source organism: Capsicum annuum (assembly GCF_002878395.1). Taxonomy (NCBI): domain Eukaryota; kingdom Viridiplantae; phylum Streptophyta; class Magnoliopsida; order Solanales; family Solanaceae; genus Capsicum; species Capsicum annuum. The sequence goes on along the minus strand of NC_061122.1, from coordinate 154,137,704 downwards.
CTGATATAAGGTAAATGATGAGAAAGTTCACATCTTGATTGTCTCGAGATTTGATCTTAAAAGTTAAGATTACTCTACTGATCAAGGATATGGATATGTCTCGATTGGTGGTTCATATGCAACAGGTGAAAGAAGAAAAGAAAAAGCAGGCTGAATTTTGGGAAAGGTAGAGTAACAAGTTCAGGTCTTCCAAATAAGGTGGTGGGCAATATCAAGGTAGTCGGGATAGCGGTAAGTGGACAAAAAAAGTGGGGAGTTCTGGTTCCTTCTCTTCTATTAGTGATCCTTACCTAAATCCTTTGAGTGATAGGCATCAGTAGGGTGATGATAATTTTTGGGCATAGGGTGCCCAAACTCAAGTAAGCGGGGCACAATTATCTTCTTTATGCCCTCCTTATCAATTTTGTGATCGCCTTTATCAGGGATTTTGCGATGAAGGGGGGATAGCTATTTTAAATATGGTCAGCCAAGCCATATGCTCAAAAATTATTCAGTTGGAAAGGGTGCTTCGGGACCAATCAAAGCTCCGATTTCTACATCTTCTACTCATGCACCTACTAGTGCTGCTTTGGTATCTACTCTTGCTTCTGGTGCCGACGCTAGTTAGAATAGTTTATATGCTCTTGCATATTGGTATCATCTAATATTGTGACTGGTACGTTACAACTCTTTTATCATGATGTGTGTTGTTTTCTTGATCTGGGGTTGACTCTCTCTTTTGTGACCTTATTTGTGGCTATGCATTTTAGTTTTGATCCTGAGGTTATTTTGGATCCTTTTTTTATTTTTAGCATGATAGATGACTGAATTATTGCTAATAGAGTCTGTAGGGAGTGCGTGGTAGTTTTTTGAAGTAGGTAGACTTTGGTGGATTTGTTTAAACTGAATATAGTGGATTTAGGTTCCCTTGTGAATCAGTTATTGAGTGGTAAGGTGGTTCTCTAACTCCTCGGGGGAGGTTTTATTTTTATCTTAGGGCTCGTAGATTTATATCTGAAGGATGTCTTTATCATTTGGTCTGGGATAAAGACTCTAACTCAAAGGGTCCTTCTTCGTATTCGGTTCTGGTGGTAAATAAGTTTCTTGAGGTCTTTTTAGATGATCTTCCTAGCGTTCGTCCATATAGGGAGATTGAGTTTGGTATTGATTTGGTTCCGAAAATCATCCAATATCTATTCCTTCTTATAGAATGGCTCCAAATGAGTTAAGGGAACTCAAGGAGCAACTTAAGGATTTTCTAGATATGGGGTTTATTTATTCCAGAGTATCTTTGTGGGGTGCACCGGTTTATTTATGCGCCAGAAGGGAGGTTCCTTTCAGATGTGCATTTGTTATCGACAATTGAATAAGGTAAAGGTTAAGAACAAGTATGCTCTTCCAATGATAGATGACTTATTTGATCAGTTGCAAGGTTCCAAGTTCTTTTTTAACATAGATCTTTGATCTGGGTATCATTAGCGTAAATTAGGGAGGAGGATATCCCTAAGATGGATTTTCATACTCGGTATAGGCACTTTGAGTTCTTGGTTTTGTCATTTGGTTTGACGAATGCCCCGACGAGATTTATTGATTTGATGAAAAGTTTTTTTAGGCAGTTTCTAGATTTTTTTTCACTATGTTCATTGATGACATTTTGGTTTATTCTAAGAGTGAGGTAGATTATGATTAGCACCTCTGTGTGGTGTTGCAGACCTTGAAAGGGCAATAGTTGTATGCCAAATTCTCCAAGTGTGAGTTTTGGTTGAACGCTATAACTTTTTTTTGTCATATTATTTCTAGTGGGGAGATCTTGGTGGATTTTCAGAAGGTTGTTGTCGCTAAAAAGTGGACAGGACCCGTGACTCCAACCGACATTCAAAGCTTCTTGGGTTTGTTCGGGTATTATAGGAGGATTGTAGAGGGTTTTTCTTTGATAGCTACCCCATTGACTAAGTTGACTCATAAAAAGGTAAAGTTTTCTTGGTTGGAAGCTTGTGAAGGTAGTTTCAACAAGCTTAAGGATAAGCTAACTTCAGCTTCAATTTTGACATTGCCTGAAGGTAATGAGGGTTTTATGATTTATTGTGATGCATCCTGGGTGGGACTTGGTTGTGTTTTGATGCAACATAGGAAGGTTATAGCCTATGCTTCCAGGCAGTTAAAGGTGCATGAGAAAAATTATCCTACTCATGATTTGGAGCTTTTAGCAGTGGTTTTTTCTTTGAAAATCTGGCGACATTATTTGTATGGAGTGCACAGGGACATCTTTTTTAATTATAAGAGTCTACAATTTATGTTCACACATAATGATCTAAATCTAAGGCAATGAAAATGGTTGGAGCTTCTCAAGGACTATGATATGAGTTTCTACTACCACCCAGGTAAAGTTAACATAGTTGTTGATGTTCTTATCAGGTTGTCCATAGGGAGATTAGCTTATGTGGATTAGGAGAAGAAGGAACTGGTGAGGGATATTCACCATTTGGATAATCTTGGAGTTTGTCTCTTGGACTCCAATGATGATGGTATGATGGTACGGGAAGTGGTTTGGTCATCTGTTGGTGCAGATATTAAGGAGAAGAAAGTGTTGGATCCTGTCTTGATAAAAATCAAGAGTGACATTGGTGTGAAAAATGTGATGGTCTTTGAGATCAGTGGTGATCGTACTTTATGGTACTAAAGGAGGTTATGTGTTCCTGAAGTTGGTGATTTATAATTTAGGGTTTTGGTGGAGGCACATGAATCATTCTACGTTGTTTATCCTAGTTTAACAGAAATGTATCATGATCTCAAGGAAATGTATTAGTGGAATGGTAAGAAAATGGATGTGGCTAATTTTGTGGCCAAATGCTTGGTGTGCCAACAAGTCAAAGTTGAGCACATGAGGCATGGTGGGTTGTGTCAAAAAATTGAATTACCTAAATGGAAATGGGAGGTGATTAATATGGATTTCTTTACTGGACTCCATCGGTCTCGAAATCAATTTGATTCGATTTGGGTCATCATAGATAGGATGACCGAGTCTGCTCACTTCATCCCGATGTGGACTAATTTTTTGGTTGAGGACTATGTGAGGTAGTATCTTTATGAGATTGTCAAGCTACATAAGGTACCTATTTTGATTTTTTGATTAGGGCATGCAGTTTTCATCTCACTTCTGTCGGTCTTTTTAAAAGAGATTGGCGACTAAGGTGAGTCTGAGTACTTCTTTTTATCTTCAGATGGATGGAAAAGAATAAAGAACTATTTGAACATTGGAGGACATGCTTCGTGCATGTGTGATTAATTATGGTGGTAGTTAGGTTAATCATCTACCTTTGGTAGAGTTTACTTACAACTATAACTATCATTCTAGTATTGGTATGGCCCTTTTTAAGGCATTGTATCGTAGGAGGTGTAGAGCTCGTATTGGGTGGTTCGAGCTTGGTGAGGCAGATATGTTCAGTTCGAATTTGGTTTGTCAGGCTATGGAAAAGGTAAAGGTTATTTGAGATAGGCTTAAGGCTTCCTAAAGCCGTTAAAAGTCCTATGTAGATGTAAGGAATAGAGATTTGGAGTTTGTAGTTGGGGATAAGGTATTCCTAAAGATATCTCCCATGAAGGGGGTAATGCAGTTTGGTAAGAATGGGAAACTTAATCCCCGATTTATTGGTCTTTATGCGATTTTGCGGAGGGTTGGAAATATGGCTTATGAATTGGAGTTGTCTTCTAGTTTAAGCTCTATTCACCCGGTATTTAACATCTCTAAGTTAAGAAAGTGTATTTGTGATCCTTCTTTGGTTGTTCCTTTATAGGGATTGGGTATCTCAGATTCTCTGCATTATGAAGAGGTCCCGATTAAGATTATGGATAGAAAGGTTCATCGATTATGGATCAAGGATGTGGACTCGGTTAAGGTTCTATGGCGGAACCATAAGGTGGAAGAGGCTGAATGGGAAGCGAAAGAGGACATGAAGTCTAAGTATCCACATCTGCTTTCTGCTCTTGGATTCATGCAGAAGGTATGTTTTCTTTAACGTACTTTTGTTTTCAAACTTTGTTAAAGGAAATATTAATACCTTTGCATCTTTAATTTCTAACTTGGTTAAATGTTGGATTGACATTTGATAATGAGAATGAAATATTCTTGTGTTTACCTTACTTTGTCCATCATTTGGGGATGAATGTTCCTAGTTGGGGAAACTATAACACCCTGGATTTTTGACCCTTACAAAATCTCTTGGATTTTTCATTTTTGGACAAGATACGACTAAAGTTTACCAGTCGTATGTAGGGGTACGGCTCATACAAGTTGGTCGTATGCTGACCAGTATTGGTCGGTGGGTTGGATTAGTATCTGGAATGGATGCGACTTTATGGATACAAGTTGTATTGGTGGATACGGGCCATCTGGTGTGGGATTTTTCTTTCACTTAAGATATCTTAGACTTGGTAGCTTAACTTGGATTTGAGTACAAGTGGCTCACCATGAGCCATATGCTAGGGTACGAGTCATACCATGGTCTCATATGTTGGACAATATTCAATTATTTTTTATTTTATTCTGCCAGGGAAATGAGTTGTGTGCTTTGGTTAAAACTTGGTTTGGGTAAGTCGTACCTTAGACAGTATAAGGTCCAACGGGTATGCCTAGGGTACGAGCGGTGGGTACCACACGTATTAGAAGGTATGGATGGTATTGTTAGTCATGCACTTTAAAGGGAATTTTATGCAATTTAAGTGAGTATAATCTAGATAATTCCACACTAAACCTACTAAGGCCCCACAACTTTTAACATACTTGGAGGTTATTTGTCCTATTATTCTATTCATTAACACCCAAAAAATACTCTCTAATCCTCTCTAATGTTTTTGGGTAAAGAAAGGCTAGGGTTTACTAAAGTGATCAATTTGGGGATTGTGTTGGTGATTTCTATCCGTCATCTACTCAATTTAAGTCATGTAACCCTTCACTCATTGTTAGTTCCAACTAAAGGCATATTTTTTAAATTGTTTTCATGGTATAATTGTTATAAGGTTTTGGGTTTTCAAATAAATGTTTGTGGTCTTGGTTATAATGGCTTGGTGATGATCTTCCCATGTTTTAAATATGTATTTACATATTTTAATGGTGGTTTGGATACTTGGTTGCATGGGAATGGTTAATTGGTATTTGATTTTGGTTTTGCAAACATTATGCCCCCAATATGTTTGATAAAATTTGTATGGGAATGCTTTTACTATATTATTGGACTTTTTAATGGAACTATTGCATGGTATGGTTTGGTAATGGAACCCTAAATGGTATAAATGGTTTAAATGGTTTTGAATGGTTAAATGGAATGGTTTTGTAGTAATGGTTATGGTTAATTGAACTCCTTGCGCGGTACAATGGAATCCCCTAAGTGAACATGTTAATGAATAACTTATGGGGTACATAGGACTCCCCCAAGCAAACGCAATAATGGAACACTTATGGGTACATGGGACTCCTCCAAGTTATCTTGTTAAATGGGGACACGATAATCCCTTAACCTCTTAAGGTTTGGATAAGGACAATTCTTGCAAGTTATAGTCGATATAATGATAGAACTATTTATAGCCTTGGTTAATAATAATAGATTAGTTGGTTGGAAATGGTTTTAATTTGGAAATAATGGCGGGATGTGATAGTTAACTATGATGGTGGGATTTCAATGAATGAATACTGGAAACTCATGTTTGCCGACAATAGGGGTTGATCATGGCAACGATATTTGATACTATGAGGTACACGGAAATCCTATAAGTACATTGTACATATGTATCATAGAGAGCGAAGGGTATTGTGAATCCCCAACTGTTATGGTATCTTCGGTTCATGCGGCTACACACATCGGGGATCTTTTAGAGGGTTACACTAGACCCATATAGCCCATGGGGGTTTTAGGATAATAGAGCTACACATACCCAGGTTAATGGTTTTAAATGCATGCTAAACCCGACTCCCTTTCCCTATATGGTTATATATATTTATGGTTTGTATGCATATGGATGGTTTACTTGGTTTTACAGAAGGAATTATTTTATCCTTATCTTGAGTTCATGCTAGAATTCACCCTCTAACCAGTCTTTGGGCGGCTGTATTCCCATGCAATGCAGGAATCGACAATTCTACTCCTCCTGCATAGTGTTCGGATTTCATGATCAGTTTTTTGATTGAAGTGGTGAGATTCCATCTTATCGAAAGGCTCCATTTAGAGTTATGGACATTTTCATGTAATTTAGTTATTTTATGGATATTGATTTTAGCTATGGTTGGGGGAATGTCCCAACCGGATATTGGTTTTCTTTTGGTTAGAATATTTTGTCGAACTATTATGGGTTAGTTTGGGCGGGATCAGTATTGGTGTCAGCCATAGTATTGGCATTTTTATTGGGGCTGATATTATTGGACTAAATTTCTCACTGTTCCATCCTTTTATGTTATTTTATGGAACTTAGTTTGGTTATTGTTTTTGTTTTGGCTTATGGTTTTTGTTGGTTATATTTGTTGGTTGGATTTGGGATGGCTGGGCCTGTTAGGGTCGGTCTCGGTCATAGACCTATCCTATATTTTGGATTAGTGCTATTACATGCTATCTTATAATATGTTCAGAATTTATCTGATTTGAGGTATATACTGGATGGTTGGGCTGGGTATTGAGGGTGGTTTCCGATCATAGTTGGACTTGAAATGCCCATAACGACAAGGCCTCTGATCGGGTCCTAGAAGTGAGAAGAAAGCTCTATACCTCAGTCTAAAATGATGGACACCGATGCTTCATGTAATTTAACTACCTCATGAATGAATAACTTGGCATAATCCTCTCCTGAGTAGTTAGTCCTCACCGATAAGAAATAAGCAGACATAGTTATCCTATCTACAATGAACTAAATAAAATCACATTGATTGTGATACCGCAAAAAACTCATAACAAAATCCATATTAATAATCTCCCACTTTCACATAGGGAACTCTATTTCTTGGAACATACACCAGGCCTCAAATACTCAACCTTGACTTGCTAACAAACCATACACCTAGCCACAAAGTTTGCCACATCCCTCTTCATAGTATTCAAGCAGTAGATTTCTTTATAGTCATGATACATCTTAGTCGAACCTAGTGAACTGTATATCAAGAGTCATGGGCCTCAGTCAAAAGACCTTCCCACATCCCATCGACATTAGAAACACACAATCTTCCTTGGCATCTCGGAATGCCATCTACCCCAATCCAAAATTCCATAACCTTCTAATGCCCCACATCATCCTTAATCTGCATAAGTTTGGAATCAAAAGCCTATTTTTCCTTCACCTCAATGATAAGAGATGATTTGATAAATTCTTGAACAATCACTCCTCTGTCCCCAGAGTCCAAAATATTAAATCCCAAGTTAGCCAACCTTTCAATATCCTTTACCAATCCTCTTTTATCCTCATTAAGGTGAGATAGGCTCTCCATAGACATCCTGCTAAGAGCATCAGCAACAACATTAACTTTACCTAGATGGTAGTGAAGGCTCTTGTCATAATCCTTAAGTAGTTTGAGCCATCGCCTCTATCTGAGGTTCAATTCCTTCTGCATAAACATATACTGCAAGCTTTTATGGTTTGAATAAATATCCCCGTGCACCCTACATAGATAATGGCACCAAATTTTCAAAGTATAGACCAGAGCCACCAACTCTAAATTGTGAGTCAAATAATTCTTCTCGTGAAACTTAAGCTGCCTGGAAGCATAGGCCAACCCGTTACCATGATTTATAAAAACACAACCCAGTCCTACCCGAGATGTATCACAATACACAACAATTCCATCTACACCCTCAAATAGGGTCGAAACTGGCTTAGAATTCAACTTATCCTTCAACCTCTTAAAACTACCCTTACAAGCATCGAACCACAAAAACTTAAAATTTTTTCTTAGTTAACTTCGTCAGCAGAGCCATAATAGATGAGAAACTCTCTATAAAGCTCCTATAATACCCTGCCAAGCATAAAAAGCTCCTAATATCAGCTGGAGTCATGGGTCTCAAACACCTATTAATTTCCTTAACTTTATATGGATCCACCTTGATCGCTTTACTAGAAACAACATGCCCAAGATAAGTCACAACACCTAACAAAAATTAACACTTAGAAAAATTTGCATACAATTTTCGATCCTTAAGAGTCTGCAACATAATTCGGATGTGATTAGCATGATCCTCCTCACTGTTAGAGCACACCAATATGTCATCAACGAAGACTATGACAAACAAATCTAGAAACTACCTAATCACCCGATTCATAAGGTACATAAAAGTAGCTGAAGCATTTGTCAACATAAATGACATAAACAAAAACTAATAATGGTCATACTAGGTTCAGAAAGCAGTCTTAGGAATATCAACTTCCTTAATTTTTAATTGATGATAGCCCGAATGGAGATCAATCATGGAGAAGCACCTAGCACCCTGAAGTTGGTCAAAAAGATCATCAATCCTACCAAGAGGATACCTATTTTTTATTGTAACCTTATTCAACTAATGATTGCCTATACACATCCAAAGAGACCCATCTTTCTGACGCATGCAAAGTATATGACCACCATATGGAGAAGCACTAGGATAAATGAAACCCTTATCAAGAAGATCCTTTAACTATTCCTCCAGTTCCTTTAGCTTAGCCTGAGCCATCCTATTAGAAGGAATAGAAATCGAATAGATATCAAGTAGAGGATTAATCTCCAAAACTATTTCCCTATCGGGAGAAATTACAGAAAGATCATTGGGAAAAACTTTAGGGAATTCATTAGCCACAGGGATAGATTACGAAAAGGGACTCTTAGAATTAGAATCCTTAACCCGAACTATATGATACAAACACCCTTTGGAAATCAATTTTTGAGCTTTAAAAAAAGGAAATAAACTTCCTTTTAGGTACCAAGGAACTCCCTTCCCGTTCAATCACCAATTCATTAGGAAAATAAAAACTAACGTTTCAGTTCCTACAATCCAAAGAAGCAAAGAACGAATGAAGCCAATCCATCCCTGGGATTACATCAAAATCGACCATATCAAGTTTTATTAAATCGCCAAATGTATCCCTATTAAAGATAGACACTACACAACCCCTATGGAATTTTCTAGCAACAATAAAATAGCCTCCATTAGAGTAGACATAGGAAATGGTTCAAAACTATTTTCAGGCCCAAAACCAAAGCACACAACCACATAAAGGTCACATAAGATAAGGTAGAGCCCAAATCAAGCAAATAATAAACAATGCAGGAAAATAGTCATAACACACCAGTGATAACATCTGGGGATACCTCAGATTCCTGGAAAGTAGCTAGCGTATTGAGATAATTCCAACTAGTATTGGTACCAAAAGTGGTGCCCTTAGGTACAAGAGCCGAAGAAGTGGTGACCGAAACCTTATTAGCCCCATTGGAAACTTTAGCTATAGGATAATTTTTCTTCATATTATTAGGCTGACCATAATTGAAATATAAGTTCCTCCACTCCTCATAATAACCACAATGAAGCTGCCTTAAAAAATGGAAAAGAGGGTAAGGTCAGGCTGACGTAGAAGCACTGGCCTGAGACTAGGCACCCTTTGCCTTAGGACCACTGCTAGTTTGAAAATGACTATCACCCAAAGGGTTAGGATAAGGAGCACTAGCTGTCGAATAAGAAATTGCTCAATTCTTCCTCTTATTAGTCCACTGTCTACTATTTGTCCCACTGTTATGCTGGCCTACACATTGCTCTAAATATCTAAAATTTTTGTTCTGCCTCTCCCCAATCTCTACCTACTTTTTCTTATTATCCTCCACCTATTGTACACAAATCACTAGCCTGGAGATGTCCATATCATTGTTTTACATCACAGCCCTGTATTCTAATATCAAGTCATAAGACAAACCACAAGAAAACTTTTTCAGTACGGACCTCATATAAGATACCAACTCTGGAGCATAGTGGGATAGTTTTTAGAAATTCAGAGTATACTCCATAATACTCATCTTACCCTGCTTCAAGTTCAAAAACTCTTCAGCCTTAGCCTCCCTCAACTCCTGAGAAAAGAAGTGATCAAGAAAAGCACATAAAAAGTCATCCCACAGTAATGGTTTAGCATCAGCACCCATCATCACTTCCTACTCCTCATACTACTGGTAAGCCACATATTTAAACTTGTAGGCAGCAAATTTTACACCCTTAGAATCAATAGCATGTAGAAACCTGAAAATCTTCTCCATGTAATCAATAAACCCCTTAGGATCCTTCTCAACCTTAGAGACTGTAAAGGTTGGGGTATTCAACCTCATAAACTGAACAACATGAGTGACCTCAGATGAACTAACATCAAAACCAATGTGATTAGACCAATGAGGCTGGGATGTCACCTGTTGGGAAAGCACATGAATAGACTGACAGAAATCCATATTAGAAATATCTCTCTAAGGTGTTAGAGAATAAGTATCACCATCCTTAGATGCTCGAGAGGGACTAGTAGGAATCAGTAGAACTCCATGTAGAGCAGTACATTCAAGAGTAGGGATGTTAGACTGGGTCTGCACTCTATAAATAGAGAAAGATCCCTCTATAGTTTCCTCAGGTAGGATAGAGGGTCTAGTAGAGTTCTTATGACTATCAGATCTTCGAGGAGGCATAATCTGGAAAATAGGAAAGATAGGAGTTAGAGAAGTCACAATACAACTAGACTCTATAGCTCAAAATAAAACACAAGAAAGGGAAACATTCCTAAATGTCTTGTATCCTCCCCCTTATAAGTATGGCATGCTACACACCCATAAAAGGGACTCTACTCAACATGGCTTTATAGATACTCAAATTCCCTAAACCATTCTACGATACAAAGATTCTCACGACCTAAACTATGGCCTAGTTGTGACAAGTATCTCAAGCCCACCATGAGAGGAAGACCACCCCCTTAGCCTAATATATAGAACACAATAAAAGAATATCATAGAAGATAACCAAACATGATAATAAGGAAAATAGATAAACTAAATAAGAACTACGAGTCAAAACAAACAACCATCCCATATTTTTTAACAAAAACCTTTAAAACCAAAATACAAAACTAATTGGGAAATAACCCCTACCATGACTAAATAAAACTCACAAATCGAAAAATCTAAAAAGAAACCTAATAAAATGGTAGGGATTTCTAAAAGATAGAGGCTCGCCACTTTATAACAAATCAATCGATGAGCCAAACCACTTAACACTACACAAAAGTAATAGAAAAACCCTAAGACCCTATATAATGAAATGATGTAGCATCTAAGTATGGACAATAAGGTAAGCACTGGTACGTAACTCAAGGAAAATGATAAAATTATGCTATGGCAAAAATAAGTCAAAACCATATGTATAACAATTATATATATACAGATATTGGGATAGGATAAGGGTCGTGAAAAATAAGAGTTTAAACTATTAACTTGAAGTGTAGCTTGCTCCATACTAAAGGCACCCTCGAGATATATAGGTTTACCTTCCCCTACTAAAAGGACCCAGTGCGTGTTAGACACATAAACCAAGGAAACTGAGAAAAGGCTAAAGACACAGAAACATCCTAGGTTCTAACCCTTAAAAAATTTCCTAGAATTTTTGTTTTATGGTCCCAATATGACTCATGGGTATGAGCCTTATGTTGGGGTACAAGTAGTATGGTCCTTTTGTATGCTGAGTCATACTAGTTGGTGGGATGGTTTTGGTTACTAAAATGGGTATGTCTTAAGGGTATGAGTCATAGGGCTTGGGATAAGTCATACCAGGGACTCATATGGTGGGCAGTGTTTGATCCTCCTGGTATTTTATTCTGCCGGGGATACCCATCGTAAGTTGTGGTTACGACTTGGTTGGATGAGTCGTATACGGGACAATGTTTGATATAAGGGTTGATGCTTGGATATGAGTAGTGGGTACTCATCGTATTAGGAGGATACCACTCGTATAGGTCAGTCATATCCCTATGATGGGTTTTTAAGAGATTTAAGTGGGGGTATTCTGGACATTTCCCTACTTACCTTAATTAGAAATCACAACTTATAATACACTTAGGAGATTATTTACCCTATTATTCTATTCACTAACACTTAATAACTATATACTTCTCTCAAGAGCTTTTGGGGCAAGAGAGCTATGGTTGAAACTAAAGGATTGCTTTGGGGCTTGTCTTGGTGATTTTTTTCCGTTATATTTTTTGGTATAAGGCATAATTGTCTTCTCTTATTTTAATTTCAACTAAAGTCATGGTTTATATAATTGATTTCTTGGTTTTACTATTTCATGATTATGTTTTTCAACTATTATTTGGGGGTTTCGATATTAAATACTTGGTTATGGTTTTCTATGGTAATAATTATGCTTCTATCTGTATCAATAGTGGTTTTGGACAATTGTATTACATGGTAATAGTTTGATGATCTTTGGAATTAGTTTTGGTTATATTATGCCCCCAAGGTGTTTGATTAAATGCTTATAAAGATATGTTCATTGCATTAACTTCTTTTAATGAAACTCTTGCATGTTTTAAACTTGGTAAAAAAATAATGAATGATTTAAATTAATTGAAAAGGCTAAAGGCTAAATGGTTATGCTTGTGGGGAACATGAAAGTCTCCCAAGTTGTTAAATATGGTGTATGGAAGGGCACTTGAAACTCCCCTTAACCTAAATGGTTTGCTTATGGATATTACTAGAAAGTATGGGGTGGTATGACGATACCACTAATATTGTCCTTGGTAAATAAAATGGTAAATAGATTGGTTGGTTATTTGGAAATAGTTTTAATTGGGCATTAATGGCAGGGTGTGTACTAAAGTCATGGAAGATGGTGGTCCCGAGGGGACCAAAACTGGAAACTCTATTTTCCGATATGAGTATTGGTCTTAGTAGACCATGTGCAGGATGTCACACTTTTGGGGGATGTATTAGTTGTCCCATAGGAAATTCCCTGGTCGTATGACTACATGCACGGGGCCCTTTCAGCAGGGGGAGATGAACCTATATAGCTCGTAGGTGGTTTAAGACAGCCAAGCTACATAGCCCAGGTAAAGGTTTTAAATGAATTCTAAACCTGAATCCCCTTTCCTGACATGGTTATATATATATTTATGATTGTGTGCATTAGATGGTTTTACTTGGCTTTATAACTGGCATTATGTTTTTTTATCCTAAGATTCATGCTAGTGGTCACTTGCTAACCCATCTACTGGCAGTTGTATATCCACACTATGCAGGAACCAGCCATTCAACTTCTCCTACATAGTGATTAACTAGAGGATAGCATTTGGATTAAAGTGGTGAGCTTCCATACCTTTGGAAGGCATTACTTCATGTTATGAATATTGTTAGACATTTTTACTTTATTTTTGATATTGGTTTTGGCCATGCTTGGGGGTATGTCCCAAACCAGATTTGTTAACTCTTTTGGATAGAGGATTTGTGGTACTTTTGGGGGTTAGTATTATCGGGATCGGTAGAGGTGTCAGCCTTGAAATTAGAATAGGATGGGAGGATGGCATCATCAGACATGATTTCTCACCATTCTATCATACATTTTGGGATTAATTATATTATATTTTGATACTTATTTAGTTATTCTCGATGGTTTAGTTTAGAATGGTTGAGCAGTTAGTATGGTACCGGGTTGGACTCAATTGGGTCGATTATAGTTGTGACCCTATCTTAGAGTCTTAATGAGAAAATTTATGTTATCTTGTTATATGTTTGAAATTCAGCCCATCAAAGATTGTGTAAAATGCATGGGATTAGGTAACAGGGGGTTGTCCTTGGTCCCAAATACACTTGGTATGCCCATTACAATAAGGCCCGGGGTCGGGTCATGTCAAGTTGGTATCAGAGCCTAGGTTTATAGTCACTTAGAAGTCCATAAAGTTGTTTCAAGTAGAATCTCTTTTAGGGGTGTGTAGGGTGCCACACTTATAAGGCATAGGCTATAAGACATTTAGAAATGTTTTAATTTCTTGGTATTCTATCTTCAAGATTGAGTTCTCATTCCTATATTCTTATTTAATCCTTGTCTTGTCGTCTTTTCGATCATGCCTCCTAGATCTGGTACACAAGAAAATTCTTCCATCCCATTTGGGGATAATGCTGAAGGGGTACATCCTACGTTTGGAGTACATTTTTTATATCATGGCCCTATTCCTGATAGTGCTGGAGTTTCTTCTATTCTGACTGGTTCTCCTCAAGTCCCCAGGAACACATGACAAATGTAAAATTTAGTTAGTATATTTATATTATTGCCCAACTAGTTGTTGCTCAGGCTAAGCGGGATGTGATTACTGCTTTATCTACTGAAGCCACAAGAGTTTGTCAGTTTATAAAGATGGGTCCTCTTACTTTTACTGGAGTAAAGGTGGAGGAGGATCCTAAAGGCTTCTTGGACGAGATGAAAAAGATCTTTTGGGTAACGCAGGGTACTAATGTAGAGGGGGTTAACCTTATATCTTATCAGGTCAAGGATATTGCTTATAAGTGGTATAAGGAGTGGGATAGGGATAGAGGTGATATGGAAGAGGGACAGTTATGGGAGGCCTTTTCTAATGCCTTTTTAGATCGGTTCTTTCCTCAAGAGTTAAGGGAACCTAAGATAGAGGAGTTTGTGAACCTCCAGTAGGGAAGGATGTCAGTAAAAGAATATGCTTTGAAGTTCTATCAGCTATCAAGGTATGGTCCTAACTTATTGGCTTATGTAAGGTTGAGAATGAGAAAGTTCCCTTTCGATTTGGATAGAGATTTGATTTTGGAGAGCAAGACTGCCTTGTTGATTAATAATATAAAAATCTCGAGGTTAACTATTTATATGCAGCAGGTTAAGAATGAGAAGAGGAGGCAGACGGAGTTTAGGGATAGGCAGGAAGAGAGGAGCAAGTTTTTTTATTAGGGAAGTACTCAGTCTTAGGGTGGTATAGATGATGGAAAGTGGGGGAGTTCTAGCTCTTTTCTGCTAGTGCTCTATACCAGTTGGGAGGCAGGAGTCATCAAGGTGGTGACAATTCTCGGGCATAGGTTAGCCAATCTCAGGCGAGTAGAGGTAAGTTAATTTCTTCGTGTAATCCTTCCTGGTTCTATGGTCGTCCTTTATTGGGGTTATTATGAAAAATAAAGGGACAAATTCTTCAAGTATTGCTAGACAAGCCATTGGCTCAGGGATTGTCCTATCAATAAGGTTGCTAAGGGGGTGAATAAAATTTTTGTAGCTTTATCTTTTGCTATTGCATCTGGTGGTGTGGCATTTTATTTTATTACTGCTCCTAGTTCTAGTGTTGGTCGGAATAGGTTGTATGCTTAGGCATCCTGACATGAATCCAAGGCATCACCTGATGTCATTACTGGTATGTTACAACTTTTCTCTCATGACTTATATTGTTTGCTTAATCTGGGTCCACTCTTTATTATGTGACTCCATATGTGGTTGTCTCTTTTGATTTTGATCCAAAAGTTATTTCGGATCCTTTTTCTGTTTCTACCCCCAATAAGTAACTCGGTTATTGCTACGAGAATCTATAAGGGGTGTGGTATCTATTCATAGAAAATAGACCTTGGCTGATCTATTTGAGTTGGTATAGTGGATTTTGATGTAATTTTGGGTATGGATTTATTGCATTCTTGTTACGTATCTTTGGATTGTCAGGCCCATAAGGATATCTTTAAGTTCTCTAGTAAACTGGTTAAGAATGTAAAGGTAATTTCTTAGCTCCTAGGGGGGGTTTATTTCCTATCTTAGAGCTCAGAGGTTAATCTCCAAGGGTTATATTCATCACTTGGTCTGGGTTAAAGATTCTAACTTGAAAGGTCTTTCTTTGTCTTCGGTCCCTATGGTTAATAAGTTTCCATAGGTCTTTTTGGATGATCTTCCTAGTGTTCCTCTCGATAGGGAAATAGAGTTTGGTATTGATTTGCTTCTAGACACTTATCCAATTTCTATTCCTTCATATAGAATGGCTCCGTCTGAGTTGAGAGAACTCAAGGAGCAACTTAAGAATCTTCTGAATAAGGGATTTATTCGTTCTAGTGTCTCTCCATGGGGCGTACCGGTGTTGTTTGTGCACAAGAAGGATGTTTACCTTAGGATGTGCATTGACTACAAACAGTTGAATAAGGTACGATTAAGAACAAGTATCCTCTCCCTAGGATAGATAATCTATTTGATCAATTACAGGGTACTAAGTACTTTTCTATCATATATGATCAGTCGGGGTACCATCATCTTAAGATTAGGGAAATGGATATCCTTAAGATGGCTTTTCATACCCAGTATGGGCATTTTGAGTTCTTGGTGATGTCATTTGGATTGACCAATGCCTCAACGATATTTATAGATCTGATGAACAAAGTTTTCATGCAGTATTTAGATCTCTTCATCATTATGTTTATTAATGATATTCTATTTTATTCAAAAAGCAAAGAAGATCATGCTAATCACCTTCGTATGGTGTTGCAGACCTTAAAGGAACAACAGTTGTATGCCAAGTTCTCTAAGTGTGAGTTTTGGTTGAACGTTATAACTTTCTTGGGTCATATAATTTCTAGTGAAGGGATTATGGTGGATTTAAAAAAGATTATTATGGTAACGAGGTGGCCTAGGACCATGATTCCATCTGATATTTCGAGCATTTTGGGTTTAGCTAGGTATCATAAGCGGTTTGTGGAAAGATTTTCTTCGATGGCCTCTTCTTTCATAAAGTTAACTAAAAAGAAGGTTATGTTTTCTTGGTCGGATGCTTGTGAAGGGTGTTTTGAGAAGTTGAAGGATAAGTGAACTTCAACTCCAATCCTGAATTTGCCGAAGGGCAACGATGGGTTTTTGGTTTATTATGATGCATCTTGGGTAGGGCTTGGTTCTATCTTGATGCAGCATGGGAAGGTAATTTCCTATGCTTCAAGACAGTTAAAGGTACAGGAGAGGAATTGTCCTACTCATGATTTGGAGTTGTTGGCGGTTGTGATTGCTTTAAAAATATAGTGGCATTATATGTATGTTGTTCACGTAGATATCTTTTCTGATCATAAGAGTCATCAGTACGTGTTCATTCAGCTTGTGGTCGGTTTTGTATTTTTAAATTACAAAATAATCATTTCAAGAATTTATATCAATTATTATTTCTCAAAAAAAAATAAAAAGCAACCACTTCTGGTCTTTTTTTCATTTTAAAAAACAACATTAGAAAATAATTTTTAAAACGCGACCACTTGTGGTTGCTTTTATTCTAAAAAATTAATTAAAAAGCGAACACTTGTGGTCGCTTTTATTTTCAAAATTAAATTAAAAATATTTTATAAAGCGACCACTCGTGGTCACTTTTATATTAAAAGAATTAAATAATTTTAAACAAAAGACCACTTTTGGTCGCTTTTTATTAAAAAATAATTATATGTAAAATCAAATATATTATTTTTTGAAATTACATTGATCACACGTAGTCGATAACTAATATAATAATAATAAAAATCAGTTAAACTTAGATTTTGTAAAAATAATTATACTAAGAAATATATCAAATAAAATATATAAATTATGTTAAACATAATCTTTATCTTTTACTTATTTTTCAATATATAAAATAAATATTTTCTGTTATATATACATTAAATGACATTAAGCATAATCTTTGTATAATGAATATGTCTATATCATACAGTTGAGGTAATGATATTATGTTATTATTGCAGTTATAATAATGTAACGTACATATATAACTGATAATTTATCAAAATATAATAAATGTGTTGTATTATGAGGTAATATACTTGTGGATGTGATGAATATAGTACGTATTCAAGAGTTGATATATATATATATATATATATATATGATGTAGTGATCTATCGATGAACGATGTAGTCAAAGACTAGCAGAATCTATCCAAACATATTGAATACCTTGATTTAAAACGATCGAATTAATAATATATTGTACGTTGAAGATATATTAATGTAAGCTAATCAAATTAATCCATAACTCGTCAATGTATGTATATGAAACACGTCGTATTATATTATGGGGTAATATACTCGTGTATGTACATGATGTATATAGTACGTATTTAAAACTTGATACTCGATAGTGTATATGTGTGTATGTATAGGTGTATATATATATATTATACAGTGATGTACGTAGTGCGTAGTTTGAAGCTTACATTTATATATATGTATGTATATCTCTTGTGGAGTGATGTACGTAATACGTATTCAAAATTAAAGCTAACAAAATATATCTAATTATATATTAAATATACCAATATCATGCGATTGATCGATCAAGGTGATATATAGTATACTGTTGAAGGTATAATAACATAAGATAAAATAACTGATGTATATTATGGGATAGTAAAATCGTTTATGTGATCGATTATACAGTACGTATTTGGAAACATGATAGCCAATCGAATATATGTATATATCCGTATATCTCGTGTAGTGACGTATGCAGTTATCAAAAGCTAGATAACTGAATCTAATTAACCGATAATCAACATATTAACACATTGTATTATGAGCTATATTTCAAATTTATTATCGGTAATTTTTATATAATATTTTCTATGTGACATACGTAATTTATTTGTAAGAATAACAATTCTTATAATATTTTTCAATATATTATTACTATGAATTTATTATTATGTTTAAATAGAAGACTAAGTTAATTCAATTATCTTCTCAATTTTATTTAAATTCTAGCCAACCTTATATCTAATTGATGTCAATTTTAACCTATTTTTTAATTCAATTTGTTTTATTTTTTAAACGAATTTTTATTTTATATCTAATATAATATTTATTATGATTTATTAATTTAAATATAATATTTTATTATTTTTCGTAAACATGCACACTCACAATTATTTAACAAAATACATTATCTATTATTATCAAGGTCGAAAGTTTTAAAATAAATATTCATAATTTATAGGTGTCTATTTTATTTTGAATTATTATTATCGTTGATTTTAATTATGTGATTTATTCATAACTAATCTGAGAATAATTATATTATTTGTTTTTTACAATTATATTATTTATTTTGACATTATTTATACATTTATTAAATTATTTTATTTGAGTCGTTGATCAAAGTTGATCCAACGACTGAGATCAATTCAGCTTCTTCTTTTCTTTTAAACCAACAACAAACCCTAATCTCCCTCATTCCAACAAAACAACTGTATCTTCTTTACAATCTCCCTCTGCTGCTCTACCACCACTGCTCCACCACTGGCGAGTCCATCGCTGCACTCTCCTCAATTGCCTGTACCAACACCACTCTACCAAGATACCACCTCTCAACATTACCAACCAAACAAAACCATTCCCCACCGGCAAAATATGAACTTTTCATTTTGAATTTAGTTTAGTTTGATAACTTTTGAAGTGACTTAGTAACTTGAAAATGATTAGGTGTAGGTACTTGAAATGTGAACCTTTTTTTGAATTTAGTAAAGGATGGTAACTTGTGAAGCGAATTAGTGACTTGAAAATGTTGAAGTGTAGGTACTTGAAATATGAACTTTTCATTTTGAATTTAGTTTAGTTTGGTAACTTGTGAAGTGACTTAATGACTTGAAAATGTTGAAGTGTGGGTACTTGAAATGTGAACTTTCATTTTGAATTTATTAAAGTTTGGTAACTTGTGAAGTGGATTTGTGAGTTAAAAATTTTGAAGTGTAGCAACTTTAAATATGAATTTTAGTTTTGAATTTAGTTTAGTTTGGTAACTTGAGAAGTGACTTAGTGACTTGAGCATGTTGACGTGTAGGTACTTGAAATGTGAATTTTAATTTTGAATTTAGTTTAGTTTGGTAACTTGAGAGGTGAATTAGTGACTTGAAAATATTTAAGTGTAGGTACTTGAAAGGTGAACTCGTATTTTGATAGTTAAGTATGGTCACGTGAGAAGTGAATAAGTGGCTTGAAAATGTTTAAGCGTAGGTACTTGAAACGTGAACTTATGTTTTGAATTTAGTTAACTGTGGTCACCTGAGAAGTGAATAACTGACTTGTTGTTTGAACTTAAGTTCTTGAAAGATCAACTTGTGTTTTAAATTTAGTTAAGTGTGGCCACTTGAGAAGTGGATAAGTGACTTGAAGATGTTTAAGTGTAGGTACTTGAAATGTTAATTTGTGTTTTGAATTTTGTTAAGTATGGTCACTTGAGATGTTGAATAATTAACTTGAAAATGTTTAAGTGTAGTTACTTGAAATGTGAACTTCACATTTTGAATTTAGTTTAGTTTGGTAACTTGTGAAGTGACTTTAAAATATTTAGTTCTAGGTACTTGAAATGTGAAATTTTCATTTTGACTTTAGTTTAGTTTGGTAACTTGTGAAGAGACTTAGAGACTTGAAAATGTTTAGGTATAGGTACTGAACTATGAACTTTTCATTTTGATTTTAGTAAAGGTTGGTAACTTGTGAAGTGAATTAGTGACTTGAAAATGTTGAAGTGTAGGTACTTGAAATATGAACTTTTTATTTTGAATTTAGTTTAGTTTGGTAACTTGTGAAGTGAATTAGTGACTTAAAATTTTTTAAGTGTAGGTGCTTGAATTATGAATTATCTACTTTTGTTTTGAATTTAGGTACTTGAAAGGTGAACTTGCGTTTTGCTTTTAGTAAAGTGTGGTCACTTGAGAAGTGAATTGGTGACTTGAAAATGTTTGAGTGTAGGTACTTGAAATGTGAACTTTTCATTTTGAATTAAGTTTAGTTTGGTAACTTGTGAAGTGAATTAGTTACTTGAAAATGTTGAAGTGTAGGTACTTGAAATGTAAATTTTTGTGACTTGAACTAATTACTTGAGTGTGATTGATTATGTAGATTGAACCTGATGATAGTTGGATATATCAACGAAATAATGGTAATATAATGGGTGAGGCTAAGAATGAGGATGCGGATGTTGAGTTGTAGTTTTTAGTCTTATGTATGTTTTGTAGTTTAGATTTGGAACCTTGATAAATTTTGTAAATAGTTTTATTTTTAATATTTGTATTCTTATGGTGGTTGATTGTATATTAAATGTTGATTGGTGGGTAGTATTGTTTAACAGGTTTGATGGAATTTAGCATAGCTATATGCTATTATTTTTTTTACAAAATTACCAGAAAATCGACCATATGTGGTCGCTTTTCTAGAGAATTTCAAAAATTCGACCACTTGTGGTCGGTTTATAAAAAATTTTAGAATTCACATGTGGTCGGTTTTTATGAAAATTTTTACAAAAAACCGACCACATTTGGTCAATTTACTATAATTAATTAAAATTAATTTTGTTAAATAAATTATTAAATAAAATATTGACCACCTGTGGTCTCTTTTAATATAAATTAATATATCAAAAATCGACCACATGTGGCCATTTTTGTTTAAATTAATTAATTAATTTATATACCAAAGCGACCACATGTGGTCGCTATTGTTTAACTTAATTAATTAATTTATATACAAAATGGACCACATGTGATCACTTTGGTATTTAAATTTATTTATTTATTTATTTAGTTACAAAAGCGATCACATGTGGTCGCTTTTGTTAAAATTAATTAAATAATTTAAATACAAAACCGACCATATATTGTCAGTTTTTTTTGAAAATTTATTTTTATTAAATTTATAAAAGCGACCACTGGTGGTTTTTTTTAAATTCTTTTTTTACAAAAAATAATATTAAATTTTAAATATATATATATATATATATATATATATATATTTAAAAAAACCAACCACATGTGGTCAGTTTTAAAAAAACTACCATTACTTTTCCGACCTCGCATTTTGGTCAATTTTGTGGTCGCAAAGTATGTGGTCAATTTTTCTATTTTTTCAAGTAGTTTGAGGCAAAGGGTTTTGGCTGAGGCGCATTAGTTACGCTATGTTATTCATCCCAGCTCGACTAAGATGTATTATGAACTCAAGGAGATCTATTGGTGAAATGGCATGAAAAGAGATTTGGTTGATTTTGTGGCCAAGTGTATGGTGTGTCAATAGGTTAAGATTGAGCCCATGAGGCCAGGGGGGTTATATCAAGAAATTAATTTTCCTGAATGAAGTGGAAAGTAATCAATATGAACTTTTTCATTGGTCTTCCTTGGTATCGAAATTAGTATGATTCGATTTTGGTCATCGTTGATAGGATGACTAAGTCTGCTCACTTCTTTCCTGTGCAGACTACCTTTTCAGCGGAGGATTATGCAAAATTGTATCTTCTGGAGATTGTGAAGCTGCATGGGGTACCTATATCGATTACTTCTGATCGTGGTATATAGTTTATGTCTCACTTCTAGAGGTCTTTCCAGAAAAGGTAGTCTGAGTACTCATTTTCATCCAAAGTCATATGGGAAAGTAGAGAGAACTATTTAGACATTGTAGGATATGGTTCGGGCCTGTGTGATTGACTATGATGGCGATTGGTTTGAGCATCTACCTTTGGTGGAGTCTGCTTACAACAATAGCTATCATTCGAGTATTGGTATAGCTCCTTTTAAGGCATTGTGTGGTAGGAGGTGTAGATCTTTTATTGGTTGGTTTGAGCTTGGGGAGACGGTCATGTTTGGCCTGAATTTTGTTTATTAAGAAATAGAGAAGGTCAAGGTGATTTAGGATAGGCTTAAAACTGCCCAAAGTCGCTAACAGTCATATGTGGATGTTAGGCATAGAGATTTGGAGTTTGAGGTTGGTGATAGGGTGTTCCTCAAATTATCTCCTATGAAGGGAGTGGTACGATTTGGTATAAATGGGAAACTCAATCCTCGATTCATTGGTCCTTATGTGATTTTGCGGAGAGTTGGCAATGTCGCTTATGAACTGGAGTTGCTCACTTGTTTGGGTTTTGTCCATCTGGTCTTTCATGTTTCTATGTTGATGAAGTGTATTGGTGATACTTCTTCGATTGTTCCATTGGAAAAATTGGGTATTTCAGATTCTCTATCTTATAAAGAGGTCCCAATTTAGATATTAGATTGGCAAGTTCGTTATTTGCGGACCAAAGATGTGGCTTCAATTAAGGTTCTATGGCGGAACCATAAGGTGGAAGAAATGACTTAGGAAGTGGAAAAGGATATGAAGTCTAAGATTCCATATCTGTTTTTTGCTTCTAGGATTCGTGCAGAAGGTAAGTGTCTTCAACACATCTTTATTTTCTAAGTTTGTTAAAGGAAAGATTTAAATCTTTACCTTTTTGTTTTCAAACTTTATTAAAAGGATGTTTGATAATGCAAATGAATCTTTGTATGGCTACCCCTAACTTTTTCGTCATTCGGGGATGAATGTTCCCACAGGGGGAGACTGAAACATCCTCGGTTCTGACCCCTAGAAAATTTCCTAAAATTTTTGTTCTCCAGACCCAATACGACTCATAGGTACGAGCCATATGGTCCGATCGTATGCTGACAAGTATTATTTGGTAGGATTGTTTTGGTCACTGGAATAGATATGACTTAGGGGTATGAGTCATAGGGCTTGCTACGAGTTGTACCTGGGATTCGTATGGTGGGTAGTGTTTGATCCTTCTTGTATTTCATTCTACCAAGGATACGGGTTATGGATACCGATCGTATGTTGTGGTTGTGACTTGGTTGGATGAGTCGTATATTGGACAGTATTGGATCTAAGGATTAAGGCTTTGATACGAGTGGTGGGTACCGATCTTATTGGGAGGAGACGACTCGTATGGGTAAGTCGTATCCCTGTGATGGATTTTTAAGGGATATAAGTGGGGTTATTTTGGATTTTTTCCTACTTACACTAATTAGGACCCACGGATTCTAATACACTTAGGAGTTTATTTACCTAATTATTCTATTCATTAACACTTAGAAACTATTCCAAAACACTCCATAATTATATTAAGAGCTTTTGGGGCAAGAGAGCTAGGGTTTCAACTGAAGGATTGCTTTGGGGCTTGTCTTGGTGATTTCTTTCCACTATCTTCTTCGGTATAAGACATTATTCTCTTCCCTCACTATAATTTCAACTAAAGGCATGGTTTATATGATTGATTTCTTGGTTTTAC
Organism: Capsicum annuum; assembly: GCF_002878395.1. Taxonomy (NCBI): domain Eukaryota; kingdom Viridiplantae; phylum Streptophyta; class Magnoliopsida; order Solanales; family Solanaceae; genus Capsicum; species Capsicum annuum. Next base: position 154,113,663 of record NC_061122.1, on the reverse strand, counting down.
AATTTCATGATTATGGTTTTCAACTATTATTTGGGGGTTTTAATATTAAATACTTGGTTATGGTTTCCTATTATTTTGATTATGCTTTTATTTGTATTAATGGTGGTTTTGGACAATTGTATTGCATGGTTATGGTTTAATGGTCTTTGGAATTGATTTTGGTTATATTATGCCCCCAAGGTGTTTGATAAAATGCTTATAAAGACATGCTCATTGCATTGACTTCTTTTAATGGAACTCTTGCATGTTTTAAACTTGGTAAAGGAATTATGCATGGTTTAAATAGTTTGAAAAGGCTAAGGGTAAAATGGATATGCTTGTAGGGAACATGGAAGTCTCCCAAGTAGTTTAATATAGTAAATGGAAGGGCACTTGAAAGTCCCATTAACCTAAATGGTTTGGCTATGGATATTTCTTACAAGTAAGGGGCGGTATGACGATACCACTAATATTAGCGTTGGTTAATAAAATGGTAAATGGTTTTGTTGGTTATTTGGAAATGTTTTTAATTGGGCATTAATGGCGGGGTGTGTAGAAAAGGCGTGGAAGGCGGCGGTCTCGGGCGGGCCAAAACTGGAAACTCGTATTTGCCGATATAAGGATTTGTCTTAGTAGACTATGTGCATGATGTCACACTATTGGGGGATGTACTAGTCATCCCATGGGATACTTCCCTGGTCGTGCAACTACATGCATTGGGACCCTTTCAGCAGGGGGAGATGAACCCATATTGCCCGTGGGTAGTTTAGGACGTCCAAGATACACAGCGCAAGTAAAGGTTTTAAATACATTCTAAACCCGGATCCCATTTAATAGCATGGTTATATATATGTATGGTTGTGTGCATTGGATGGTTGTAATTGGTTTTATAACTGGCATTATTTTTCTTATCCTAATATTCATGCTAGCGGTCACTTGCTAACCCATTACTAGCAGTTGTATACCCACTCTACGCAGGAACCAGCCATTCAACTCCTCCTACATAGTGATAGCCTCGGGGACAAAATTTTGACTAAAGTGGTGAGCTTCCATCCTTTTGGAAAGCATCATTTCATGTTATGGATATTATAGGAATTTGACTTTATTTTTGATATTGGTATTGGCCATGGTTGGGGGCATGTCCCAACTGAATTCGTTTACTCTTTTGGATAGAGGCTTTATGGTACTTCTGGGGGTTGGTATGGGCGGGATCAATAGAGGAATCAGCCTTGGAATTGGAATAGGCTAGGAGGCTGGCTTCATTGGACATGATTTTTCACTGTTCCATCATACTATATTTTGGGATTAATTATATTATATTTTTATACTTATTTGGTTATGGCCTGGTTTATGGGCTATGGTTTGGTTTGGTATGGTTGGGCGGTTGGTGTGGTACAGTTGGACTCTATTGTGTCGGTCACAGTTGTAACCCTATCCCAGATTCTTAATGAGAACATTTACGCTATCTTGTTATATGTTTGAAACTCAGCCCATCAAAGGCTGTGTAAACCGCGTGGCGTTGGGTAACAAGGGGCGGTCCCCAGTCTCGGATGGACTTAGGATGCCCATTAAGATAAGGCCCAAGGTCGGTTCATTTCAACCAAGGAGATAGCCATAAAAAATATAATGTGTGCACAAAGAACTCGATTATATAGACCCCACGTCGGCAAATGTGGTTTCCAGTGTTTGTCCCCCTAGGAGTACACCTTCATGGTTAGCTACTCAATTCCCTTTAAGCCCAAATTAAAGTAGTGTTCATATAAACCCAACCATTAACCCAGGATTTATTCATTAAGGCATTTAGTGACATGGTATTATCATACTAACATGCTTTCAAACTTATGTAATTATGCCAAACCAATCCAATTAATCATTAGACTACCAAGTTCCCTTATAATAAAAATCATTGCCAGCAAGTGCATTCCAAAACCACTTTTCATTATCCATTATCTTTTAATGAAACGCATGGTTCCAAATGTAAGTTAAGTTATGCAAATTTCATATTCAAAACCAAAGTTATGAAGGTGGGTTGAGGTTAATGCCACTACTAAGCCAGAAATCCATTAATTTTGGGAAACCCATGTTCACCATTCCAATCACCATAATAATACATCCATTCAACCCCCAAAATTATTAATAAAAATATGAATAATATTTTTAAATCATGGGGAAACAATTTAAGTAGAAACCAATCAAAAGCTTTCAACGTAATTTTGAACCCAACAATTAAATCACATGAATGTTGAATCAATTTATGCCATAATATGAAATAATTAAAGACATTCCTAAAATACCAAAGAACTTTAAAGTAATTAAAACTCGAAACCCAAATGTTGAATCACTTGTGAAACCTTGGTATTCTCTTTTCTTAAGAGTTAAAGAGGAAAAAGTAGTATTTTGATTTTGATAATTTATGTTAAAGGGGTCTTTGGAGTGTTTTTCATGGTAATAGTGTAAGGGGAGTAAAATACCAAAAAGACCTTAATTAAAATGTTGAAAAAATACTAAATATAGCCATCATGACCTAGGTAACAACTCATGAGGTTTCACCACAAATCGTACCCTGGAGTCATTACCTAAGGGTCAAAAATCCAATCCTTCACTGTTATGACAACAAGTCTCATGTACTAACTCTTTGTCTGACAAAACGAGTCATCACGATGGCTCATGACCAGAGGTTTAATTCCTAGATAACCTACTTTAAGACAACGAGTTCCTCATAACGACTTGTTACGTCTCATAATGAGTCATACCTTGGACTCATTGTCAAGGTATAAGTAAAGGGACCAAAGCCTGGGCAAACTCACCATTGTGTTCAGAAGTCATCCCCATGACTCATTACATGACATCACGATTCATGCCCTGGACCATTGTCACTGACAATTTATACATTATTTCAAAAACTTGGCTAATTCAATTACTCAACTCTGAAGGATTTAAAGTTTAAAAATTGGGGTGTCATAACCTATATCTTTCTTTTCAGATCAAGGTTCATTATTCACTTCTAGATTTTGGAGAGCGTTTTAGGAGGAGTTAGATACTCAGGTGAATCTTAGCACAACCTTTCATCCCTAGAGCGATGGGCATCTAGAGCAGACTATTCAGGTTCTTGAGGATATGGTTGAGCCTATGTTATTAATTTATAAGGTCAGTGGGAGCAATGCTTAGCTTTGGCAGAGTTCACATTTAATAGTAATTATAAGTTGAGTATTGAGATAGAACCATTTGAGGCTTTATCTGATAGAAAATTTTATTCTTTGATTGGTTAGTTTGAAACATCCATAGTCAGACCCCATGGTACGAAATTTCTTTAGGAGTTATTAGAAAAAGTTTGGGTGATTCAGGATTGGTTGAGAGCAGCGCAAGTAGGCAGAAGGCTTAGGCCTCGTTCCTTGAGATTTGGAGTTGGTGATTGGGTACTCCTAAAATTATCATCTAGGAAGGTTATGATGAGGTTTGGGAGGAAAGAAATGCTCAGCCAAGATATATTGGACCCTTTGAGATTCTTTGCATAATTGGTGAGGTGGTTTATAAGTTATCCTTACCCCTATATTTTGTTTCTATCCATTTGGTTTTCCATGTATCCAGTGATACATTCCTGATCCATCTCATGTGCTTAGATGGGACTTAGTTTAATTGGATGAGTGATTGACCTTCGTAGAGGAGCCTATGCTTATTTTGGCTAGTTATGCTAAATGGTTGTGAACTAGAGAGATTCCTATAGTTAAAGTTTAATAGAGGCACATCCCATTAGAAGAGGCTACTGGGGAGATTGGGAGTGTGATGTGGACCTAGTATTCTCACCTATTTGAGGCTTCAGGTATATCCTAATCCTTTACTTTTTTGGACAAAAGTTCTTTTAGTAGTGGATATTGTGAGGACCCTCCATGCCATTTTTTGTATTTCCTCTAATTTTTGCCATTTAGAGATTTCCTATAGCTTCCCAAATCATTTATTACTTGTAGGAATTAATAGTTTGGTTAGAGGCACTTCGTTTAGTTTTTAAACCTAATTTCCTATTTTGAAGTCTTCATTGGTTAAATTTGTCTACTAGGACTTTAGTGATTCAACCTCATATGCTAGTTCTGATAGTTTAATCATCTTTGGATCATCGACTTTTGGTTAGGTGGACCCTTGTTTTTGGTCCCGAGGATCCTAAGCTCATTTTAGGATATTATCTAGAAGTTAATAAAATGGCAAGTGAGTGTGGGACACACATTTCATCGAAACGACCTCGAATGGAAATTTCAACTACGCCATTGAATCTAGAACATTAAATTTTATAGGGTATCATAGTTTGTTTGTGAATACAAGGTTTTGGATGAATCCCAAGGGGTTGGCGAAGAATCAAAAAAATTCCAAGTCTTTAGTCGGTGCCTGATATCTGGTGTTATTACTAAACCAACCCTTTTGGCGCTTTAGACTAGGGCACTTTAGTGGACTATAGGATGCTTTAGATTTCCTATCTCATCTAGTAGGTATAGCATCTCTTAGGCACTGTAGTAGCTCCTGGGTGCTCTAGCAGCTAGCGCTAAAGCGGCCCATGGTCTTCTTTAGAAGCCTGGCTCATGAGGACGGGTACCATTCTAGCAATTCCTAAGCGCTTTAGCAGTGATCGCTAAAGCGATCCAGTGTGTGCTTTAGTAGCATCCGTATACATATGATGGGTATAAGGACCCATCTTAGTTCATTTTTCATCCATTCCCAAGACATTGGAACCCTAAAAAGTGGGAAAGCTTAGGGAAAAAATTTATGGGTGATTTTGGAGTTTGGGTGAAGATTATTTACGCGTTCCTCCTTCAAATTTGTGGTAATCTTCCATCTAATTTTAGATTAAACCCTTCTTTTCTTCTAAAATTCCTAAATGCTTAGTGGTATGATTTTAGCACCATTAAAGCTCAGACTTCACCTATTTTTTGGGGTAAAGGTTACTTAAGCATGAGGGACATTGTGTTGGTTTCAAAAGTGCGATTTCGCAGGTGAGCCCCATATGGGATTTTTATGTGATTTTTGGACCCAAAGAATAATAGTGCAATATGGGTATTATTGTTCTCGTTTGATGAGTAGATTGTGTTTTTGATAGCGTGGCACCTTGTGGAAGTTTCTCTGAAGGAAATATCTTTGGTTTAGTGGATTCATCAGGATTTTCTTTGGCGTCTAGGTAGGCTAAATTTACCCTCTTCATAGATTGAGATAGCTCATAATATGATTATGATATTATACAATATTTGGGATTGGTTTTAGGTATTAGAGGTATGATTGTCAGTATTTTGGTTTATTTGGATTACCTTGGCCATCTTGAAATCATACTTTAGGTGTAATTGGTTTAGTTGCTTAGGTTTTTACTATAATTCCTATATTAGGGATATTTAAGACTTATTTAATATCTAAAAGTGGATTTAGATACCTTAGCCTAGTTTGAGGTAGAATTTGTCTTATAATGGTTTTTGGGGATTAGAAGTAGGCCCCTCCAGCCCGCCTTAGGCCAAAACTTGATCTAGTTTTTGTAGACCTTCTTGCGCTTGTTTTACATTTCAAAATACTTATTATAGGATTTAAGGAGATTGTATGCTTAACGGTCATGTTGTCTTATTGGGTCTAGGAGTTAATGTTAATTACTACCAAACCCGATAATTTATTTATATTGATTATGATAGTGATGATATGAGTTTCAGTTCAAGTCTAGCATTTGATTATGTATTGATGATATGAGTCTCGATTCGAGTCCGACAATTGATTATGATATTGGTAATATGTTTTTGGTTCAAGTCTTATAAATGATAATACTGATAATGCTATTAAATTTTGGTTTGAGTCCGTTACTAAGGGTTATTTATGATGAGATATGGTATGGATAGGTTCTTGGTTATGGCATGATGGTTGGTAAATTATAGTTATTCAATTAGTTACTTTCCTTTGATTGTACCCTTCAGTCTTATAGGGGCCTGTGTTGGGTTATTTACTTTTTGTAGTTATTGGCTTATGGGGGCCAATTTAGTAGATAAAATTGTGTAATCTTTAAGTTATTATTTCAAATTTATAGAATTATGTATGTACAATGGTGCTGGCTTTATTTCCAGGTTACCCCATTTATCTTGAGTTAGTTTATTTTATCTCGATTTTATCATATTTATATCATGATTTAATTTAGTCGATCGATGATGCCTACTAAGTACCTAAGGGTTTGGTACTCATACTATATTCCTATACATTTTTGGTGTAGATACAAATACTAGTTGTCATCGACAATCGCGCTGAGTTGGATTCCAAAGATAGAGTGAGCTCTTAGAGTCGTAGTTTCCCGTCTTGGTTCTATTATCTATATCTAGTCTTTCATTTTTTGAGACAGATTGTATTTGACTATTTCAGAACTTGTGGTGTATTTGTAGTAGCTATAAGACCAACACTACTAGGTTGTGGGATGGTTGTCTATGTTATATCAATATTTTGGATTATATTTATTGTCTTGTTATTATTACAAGTCTTAAATTATTGATTCCAGCCTCGGGGGCCATTTTCCGCCAAATTAGCCCATTATCTACAACTACAGACTACGATTTGGCTTACCTATTGGCAGGATATAGTAGGAGCCATCATGACTCATAAATCAAGTCATGACAATTGGGTTGCTATTTAATAAATGTAATAAAGACTCGATAATAATAATGAGAATATAATAAGACGGCACAAAAATTGTTATTCTTAAAAATAAATTATGTGTATAAAATTAATGTCACATAAAAATTACATAAAATTGACAATAATAGTAATAATTTGAAATAAATTAGGTTCCTCTAAATTACGAATGTGAATTTTAAGAAATGCTATAATAATAATAATAATAATAATAATAATAATAATAATAATA
>NC_061122.1:154088517-154106716 GCF_002878395.1 Capsicum annuum | reverse complement strand
TATAAAAATATAAACTAAATAATAAAATAAATTACATATTTTAAAATTATGAATGCAATGTCAAGATTTATTTTATAGTAAAATAATAAGTAAATACATGTCAATACCCAAAACTACTATTTTTTTTGTAAAATAGCAGCCTGGGTGGAATATCCAAGGTCAAAATTAGGTGTCAACAACTACGCCTTTATTGCTCTGGAATGATTGAAGAATTGTCAAGCAACAAGTTGATGTAATACCTAATTTAGTTTGATCGAGTGGACGACTCATTAGAATTGAAATAACAAAAGGGGGTTATAAAAATATTATGTTTGACACTTTGGTTTTAAGTCACTTATATATCTCGGGTTTATGAGAATCAGGCAGTGTGTAGTTTTAGATTTAGGAACGAACGATATTCCTAAAGAATGTTAATGATAAGAGATACGGGCAATAATATTGTATTATGGATTAATGAGATTGTAGTTGTGAGATTAGATGCAATGTTATAAATGAGAAGTGTAAAGATGAAAGGGGAATGCATTTTAAGTTATATTGGAGTTACAAAGGGATAACTAGAATTGAATGTTAAAAATAGAAGCAAAAGTTGTTCCCATTCATAAGTCATTCTTATTTTGTTACCTACTCATATTTATCTTGACTAGATAAAATATTTAGAGCATATGAATCAAGTGAATCATAAGTAGTTGTTGAAAGTATATAAACATGATGTAATTTACCATTTAGTCTATGAGAATTTGCTTTAAAAAAACACAAATTATTTCTTTAAGCTACGATGTATTAGGGCTATGATAAGCAGAAAGTAAATCCTAAGATCATGTAATGATGTCTATTAGCCATGAAGATAACACCTTTAAAATATGACGCCTTCATAGCATGATAAGAAGAAAGTAAATCCTAAGTCCATGTGATGGTATCCGCTGGACATGAAAATGATACCTTTGAATTATGATGTCCTAGGATAATTTACGAGGATTAAAGAAAGTGTATCTATCTTAAGTAGTATAATATGGCAGTGAACTTGGTCTATAATAGCCTATTGTGATGTCTGAGGTCAAGTCTGGTTATGTAATATAGTGTGTGATTGGATGTTGAAGTTGTTGATGTAATGTAGTGTCAAATTAGTATCATACCTATTGATGCAATGTTTATCAGATTAGATATTGAGACTATCAATGCAATAAAGTGTTGGATCACCTGTCGAGTCTGTCAATGCAACATATTTATTAGATTAGATATTAGACCTACTAATGAAACGCAATGTTGGATTGGTTATCCGGCATGTCGATGCAATGTAGTGTTAGTTTCGCTGTTAGTCCTACTAATGTAATACGTTGTTGTATTGTCCATCAGGCTTATCGATATAATGTAGTGTCTTATTGGCTATTAGGCCTATCTATGCAATGCAGTGTTGGATTTTCCATTATCCAAATTGAAGAGATTAAGTAGCTTAGCTCTTCTCCATAATGAAGTCATCATGGGTCCATTTTGCAATAATAATTATTTAGGTTGTTGTGGAGTGATTCCTGTAATTTGCATCTATTAATCCTACACTCAAAAAATTATGAGTTTTCAAATATGAGGTTTATTTGTGCCTATACCTTCGTTAGTGTATTTTCTTCTTGCTTAATGCTGCAAATCAAAGTTAAAATTTCTGAGCTTTCACTGGGAAAAAAAATAAAAAATAGTTTTGAAACCATAGTTTCAAAATTTTTGCTTTTTGAAAAAATGAAACGCAAAAGGTTATAGTAAAGAAATATGAAATATTATTTAATCATTAATTGTGACATTTTTAGAGATAACACAACATCTTATAAGAACTTATCTGTAAGACCCCGTATAGTTCCCTCATAGTCTAAGCCTTTAGAACATGTCAAGTGAAGCCTCATTCTGTCTCTAAAAGATTTAGGAGTGACTCCCAAAGTGATTAGTTTCTAAACCTTATAGAGTTTTCCTAAAAATGACTTTTTATCGTGTGGGGAATTGAATTATCTTTCAAATGATACCTATTTCATCAAAATCCGACATCAGAAGAAAAAGATATGGATGTTTTACCAAAAGCAGTCTGAACTGCCCACGTGCGACGAAGAGGTCCGATGAACGTCGAGCTAGCGGCGGACCTTCGTACAGACCATCACAGCTGAGAAAGTCAGTCTACTCTCTGGCTAAGTATAACGGTCAGGCAGACGGACCGTCGATCTAGCAATGAACTATCGCCCAAGCCATCGCAAATGAGGCAGTGAACCCCTATTCTGGTCCAAGTGCGACAGTCAGTCCGACAGACTGTCAACCCACTGATGGACCATCACACCAACCATCGCAGATCCCGTTTAGTTTTTTTAAGTCATTTTTAAAAGGACTTATTGGTCTTTAGACACCCTTCTAACACTTAGATATATTCAATACAAAGTAAATAACTTTATATCTATCAAAAACATCAAGACCTAGGGTTTTCTCCCTCAAGAGAAAACTCAATTTCTTCTCCAAGAACTTCAAAATTCCACCATAATTTCTGCAAATTGAGTTAAGATTCAAGGTTCCCAAGTCAAAGGCTTCAAGAACCCTCTCTCAAGAGTTCCAAAAAAAGTCTCAAGCAAGCTTGCTCATCTAATTTCACAATCTAAGGTATGTGGGGTTTGAACAAGGGTAATTCTTTCACCCTTGTGCCCAAAGGCTTATTTTAATTTACAAGTTTTCGGTAATTTATGAGATTTTACATGAAATTGAGTTAGGGTTTATACCCATTTCCATTAATTGCAAGATTTTGATATTTACCATGAATTGCGAGTTGAATTATATGATTTTAATTGTATTTTCATGCCTATTGGTGAAAAATATAGATTTTAAGATACCTTATGAGTAATTGCATTCTTAAGCATGAATTTTTAGATGTTGACTTGAGATTTACTATTTGGGTCAATAGACCCCTATTTTAGGATTTATTGTTCAAGACCGTTTGGGTCATGAGTACCCTATAACTAAGCTATTTTCAGATTTTAGTTAACGATTTGACCCCTTGGGTCTAAGCTAAGATAGGAATCCATATTTGATTACGAGTTAAAGCAGAGAGGAATATATTTTGGTCTTCATTATAGACCCTTGAGTTATTTTGAGGTGGATTTCCTAAAAGTTCTGAGCTAAGTATGGGAGTAGTATTTAGCACTAAGTTGGGTATGATTCCAAGGTCTCATGCCCCAGAACTACGTGCCCTCGTAGGTTTCTGATTTACCCCAAGTGGGTTAAGATAAGTGATCACTAAAGTTAAAGGTTCTATTCAGATGGCAAGGGTAGAACAACTCTCCCCAACGTGGGCAAGATGTTGGATCCTATGTAGCTCATATGGTTTAGGTCGGTTAAAAGAAACTCCCGAGCCTAAAAGAGTTCCAAAGTTCCCAATTGTTAAAAGTTCCTAAAAGTTCTATAAGCTCTAAGTTTTAAAGAAGTTTTACCCTCCTCAAGCTAAAAACAGGAGTTTGAAAGTATTGTTTAAAGCTTTCTTTAGCCTTCAAGTACTGAGAATAAGAGGAGATTATAGATTTTAATTTTAAGTATAATGACTCACGAGATTTGCGTTACGTGTTTTACTATTCATAATTTATGAGTTTGATATTTTAGACTTATTTAAGCCATATGAGTCATTCCTATTTTCATGCATGATTTTATTAAAGAGTATTGATATTGTTTTATGTAAATGCATACACCCCCATATACTCAGTACATTCCCAAAGTACTGATCCACATATACGTTTGTGTGCTATATTGTCTTATAATATAGGTTCAGGTGCTCAGTCTTAGCAGTGACCATGATTCCCGAGTTCTTTTTCCTACATCCCAGAGTTAGTGAGTCCTCATGGTTTGAGGACCTACTTTCTCAGATTTTTAGGTTTTATTACTTTCATATCAGTTTGAGTCAATTGGGGGTCTGTCCCAATGGCTCACCAGTTTGAGTAGTAGAGGCTTTGTCAGACTAGACTTCAGTTGTATTTTAGACTTTTAGTATTTGATATTTCAGAATATGTTATCCAGTTATTCCAGTTTTGAGTTAATATATCATGGTATTATTGCTTTGTTTGACATCCCAAAGTGAGAGATAGAGATGGTAACTGGCTCAAAGGGTTAGCTTGGGCTACTTGTAGACTTAAACACCATGTGATGCTCCGGAATGAGATTTCGGGGCATTACATTATCCTCCCATCTAAAAATTTTTAAGGACCTCTCAAAAATTCTTCAGTAGTTATAACATGCTTATACGGGGAAAATAAGAGAATTTTACTATGATAGGACCTAACTCCATAGGAGAGCCTATACATTCTTCTTAAATGAAAATTAGGTCAAACACAGTTTCAATTATAAGATAAGAGGGCATGGAATAAATCTTGAACATAATATCTCATAACAACATCGTAATTGATAGGATTGGACCAAACTAAACCATCAATTTCTACAAGTATGAGTGATCCTCCTGTCAAAACTCAATGAACCAAATAAGGACCTTGACAATTTGGAGAGAATTTGATCTTTGCTTCATCTTAAAGAGGATAAATCCATTTTAGAACCAATTGCTCATGCATAGAGTGTCTTGGATTAACCTTCTTTTTGAAAGCCTTGGACAGTTTATTCTTGTAGAACTGATCATGAAAAAATACATTTATTATCCTACCATCAATGAGTGCTAATTGCTGGAATCTCTTTTGCACCCATTCAATGTTGCTCAATTCTTTTTCTTGGATAATTCTTATAGATGATATTTATACTTCAATGAGTATCACTACTTTACCACTATAAACCAGAAGATAGGATGTGGTGCTCGTAGAAAATTTGATTATGGTGTGATATCCTAACAACCAAAAAATTAATTTCTCATGCCCAATGACTACAATTATCACTCATTCTTGTTTTCTGCCTCTAATGCTCCATTCATTTATGGCCTACATGTTGTGGAATTCCAATGCTTTATCTTGAACTTCTCACATGTTCTTATCAATTTTTTTTTAGGTTGGCACCATTGTCTGTGATGATACTCCAGGACTCTAAATTGACAAATAATGTGATTGTAATCAAAACCATCTACGACTATATTTGTGACCAACTTATGAGAAGTAGCTTCAACCCACTTAGTGAAGTAATCAATTAGGCCAAGAATAAACTTGTGATCATTGGATGTAGATGGTTATATATGACCAATGGCATCCACACCCTAAGCTTTAAAGGGTCAAGGTGAGCCAGTGACATAGACCTCGTTGGGAGGAACTCGAATCATATCAGCATGAGTTTGAAACTTATGGTACTTCTGTACATAACAAATGCAGTGGATTTCCATAGTTAGCCAAAAGTACCCTAATCTTAGTATCTTTTTTTCCAAGATAAATCTATTCATGTGCGGACGGAACATACCAACATATATTTCCTCAATCAACCAGGATGCCTCTCTAGCCTCAATGAACCCTAGCAAATCTAAATATGGAGTCCTTATATATAGAGTTTCTTTATTTAAATAGAAGTGATTGGATAGCCTCCTATTGGTTCACTTCTTGGTAATTGTAGCATTTTTTAGATGATCTTTATTCTTCAAATATCTTTGTGTATCAGTGTACCATGTTTTTCATCCAGTTCCTCCTCAACGTGAAAGAAATATGTGGATTGCTTCTATATATGGATAGGAATAGGATCAATATATTTATTATCTAGGTGCTGGATCATGGATGACAAAGTAGCCAATGAATTTGCAAACTCATTTTGGATTCTTGGTAAATATTTGAACTCTATCTTATGGAATCTCTTACACAATTCTTGTATACAATTTGATTATGGTAAGAACTTTGTATTTTTGATGGCCCACTCACCATACTTGATGAATTAGAAAATTTGAATATTCAATAACCAATATTTCTTGAACATTCAAATCAATTTCTTAACAAAGCCCTAAAATGCAAGCTTCACATTCAGCCATGTTGTTGGTGCAAAAGAATTTGAGTTTAGATGACACTTGATAATGTTAACGAGTCCTTGAGACCAAAATAATGCCAATAAATACTCCTTTGAAATTTTCCACGTCATTAATAATAATCTCTGACCATCATATTTGTTAGAGATATCTTCCCTTATGAATGCCATTTTCTCATTAGCAAAGTTAGTCTTCAACAGCTTATACTCTTCATCCACAAAATTCTCGGCCAAATAATATGCTAGTCCTTTTACATTTATAGACTTTTGCATACCATATTTTATATCAAACTCAGTTAGTAATATTTTCCAATTATCTAGCATGCCAGTAGGCATCAATTTTTGAAGTATGTACTTTAATGGATCTATTATGGAGATTAGGTAAGTGATGTGCCATGTTTTCATATCATTTTTGATGAGTAAAAACAGAAAATATGCAAGTACTTAGGTCCTTTTTCTTATATGTGATGTGTTTTTATTTGTGTTGCAGGAAACTAGGTTCTAGAGATAAATAGAAGAAAAAGAAGTTGAAGTGTGCAGATGGACCACTTATGGATCCACTACCATTAGTGGGACATATGCCCTTCGGAAGTGGCATTGTAGGTGATAGAGCCAAGTATAAGAGTTAGAAAATTTTTTCTGAGAGTTATGAACCCTGCTTAAGATGCGTAAGTAGCACTTACATCCCTCGTAAGTACCATCATAACTGGAAAAGATGAAAGCTGCTGATTTCTCTAAGACTTACGGACCAACCTAGGTTCCATAGGTAGTACGGCCTGTAAGTGGGTCCATGGGGAGTTGTCGACTAAGTTTTCTTTTTTATTTGTTTAGAATTTTTAAGGATTTTATGTATTCTATAATACCCTATTGATGTTTTGTTATTAGGTTATGCACTCTTTATATTCACAACACTATATTGATCTTGAGATTTAACTTTTGATCTTCGAATCCATTGTTCTTGGTTTTTATGATTGGACATTAATTTGCTATTCTGAATTTTCTTTTTGAATTATTGTAATATTATTCATATGCTTTATTTTAATGTATTCGATGGATGTTCTTGCAAACATGAGCGGCAAAAAGCCTCCTAACTAAGAGTGGTGAACACTAATGAAATAACAAAATAGAGAAAGTGTAAAGTCATTCTTGATTGATGTTCCTGCATATACTGTGATTTTCTTTGGAGTGATTGATTTCTTAATGACTGTAAAATTTAAGAACGTGCTTGTATTCAAAACCATCTCTACAAGAGGGGTTGAGATTTGTAAAAGAAGATCACAATATTAATTTAAAGCTATTTATCTTCATCTAATTAACTTAAGACCCAAAATGTATTAGTTAATCTGGGATCTAGGACAACGGCTAGTAAGGTGAAACTCTGAGACTCAAAAGGTGATGAATGAAATTCACCAAAGGTGTTCACAAGATGGTTGGTGATATATATCTTGTTAGATTCTGTATATAAGGCATCCTGAGAGTTTCATGTGCTTGATAAGTCTGTAGAGTTAGGAAGTTAGGGGGAACACAATCCTAGTATTCATCTCGTATTAATTTCAACCTAAAGCGATCAACATTTGTTACTACTATTACTATTTTCACAAAATCCTCCCATTTCTTTTTAAAATGTCCAAATGCATCAGCAAGTTTGTTAGAGAGATTTGACCTATTCCTTTTGGGTTTGACCCTAACCTTTGTTATGTTATATATTTGACAGCAGTATCATTATACTTTCTTGGAGGTGTAATCTTGGGCTACATTAAATTTTGGCGCCATTTTTGGGGAATACAGTTACGGATTGATTGATTGAAGTTGTTGAGGTTGTTTATTTTTTTCTACTTTTCTTAAGCCTTACACTGGTGTATGACTAGGACTAAGAGTCAAGGAAATCCTTTGACGCCACTTGATATTGATCTAGAGAGGATCTTACAACAGATTCATAAGATTGAAGGGCATGAGTATAGGGTTCTCGATGACCCAGCTCTCTTGAATACACCGCCTCTGCAAGGTGTTTAAGAAACAACTGCATAGACTACTGCTTAGTTATTGGCTGAAGAGAATATGAGGAAGGATATTATTGCTTGTCTTTCATATCAAGAGAAATAAGTAAGATGAAACGAAGAGCATCGATCAAAACTCGATAGAGCTAGAAGAGATAGAGCTCAAGCACCACTAAATTTTTTATTCTTGCCAGCATATAATGATCCAAAGAAATATTTTGGGTATGCTGAGCCTCTCAATATAGGAGATATCATTCCTTCTAAGTTCCCCAAAGGGGGGAAGTTTGATATTATGAGTGTTATGATCTAGTTACTAAATCTGAAGGATGTTTTGCTAGTCTGCCAAGTGATGATGCAAATATGCACATCATAAATTTTGTTGAAATTTGCACTTTATATAATCTACCTGGGTGAGTCAGGAAGCTTCCAGACATAGTTTGTTCCCATCTTTCTTATAGGCAAATTAATATTATGGTTAGCGAAACTACCTCTAGGGTCCATCACTACATGGAATGAGTTATAAAAATAGTTCTTGGACCGATTCTTACAACCTTCTAGAATGTTGCGGTTGAAGGATGAGATTTACAATTTCATACGATTGCATTCTGAGGCATTTTAAGAGACATGGTTATGGTTCAAGAAGAAGTTGATGTCGTGCCCAATAATAGAATTTTAGTGAGGAATTTGATTGAGATATTTTATAAAACCCTGAATATGAAAACCAAATTTGAAGTTGATACTATTACTGGTGGGGTTTTCATGACCCTTTATTGGGAGCTAGTTGAGAAAATCTTAATCAGGTCTCTAATACTAACTAAGGGTGACATAATCGGGAGACAGAAAAAAGAGCCGGTACTTATACTATTGGGGCTTCCATTTAAAAAAGAATCATAGATGAGATAGTGGATCAAGAGGTGCCATGTATAAGGATAGAGATTAGGTTACTTACCAAGAAATTTACAACTATGAATTCTGAAAATGTTAATGCAATGGGCACACATGGAAAGTCAACTAGACATGAAAAATATAACTCTAAGGAGGAGGAACAATACCTGATAGAGAGATAGGGTGTTTTTGAGACAAGGAAAAAGGGTCCAATCAGGACTCTAGGAACTCGAGGCAAATGAATCAAGGTTAGAACTATTATGGGACAGTTATAGGTATCAGAGTAGAGAGATAGAGATGGTGACTAGAGGCAAAAAGATGACTATAAGGAAAAAAATGGTGCATATATTTTTCCAGGGAATCGTGATACTAATTCAAGGATGGAAGATTTACTTTAAAAACTAGTTAAGGGTTCAGTTGACTTAAAGAGATTAAGGCAGATATTTTGGTACTGAGCCAAATCGTATGCTACTATTATTAAGTAGCTAGAGCACTGTAAGATCCCATAAAGTTCCCTCATCGTTAAGGCTTTTGAAACGAATCAAAAGAAGTCTTACACTTATAAATTTTCCTAAGTGCTCAACACTTAGTTTATTTTTGAACCTTGAAACTTTGGGGAATTATTTATCGACCTTTTCGACCTCCGTTTATTGATTTTTTTATTGCGTTACGATAGGGCAAGGTAAGAGTACATCTCGGGTGAGTTTTGGAATTTTTAGATGAGCCTAAGGGCGTGTTTTGGTTTTAGAAACAGTATTTAAAGGCTATAGGAAGGCACCGCCTAGCTTAGTAAAGGCTCTGGGCAAGGCGCCGCCCAGCTTAGCCAAGGCGCCGCCCAGGCCATAGCCTTTTTGCCTAGTTTTTATATTCTTTCCTCCGTCTCATTAAAGATAGAAATGGTATTTTCCACCCCTTTATCATCCTTAACACGGGATTAAATCCCCCAAAAACCAAAATAAGTTTATTTTCTCTCAAAATCGCCAAGGACATTCATTAGGGTTTCATCCTAAAAATCCAAATATCTCAAGATTCAACCGTAGGTTTGTGATAATTTTTCAAGATTTGGATTCCCCATTGCGAGGGCTACAAGAAGCACCTGTCAATTCTATAAATAGCACAAAAACCAAGAGTCCATAATTTGAGGTATGTGGGGTTTGGACAAGAACACTCTTTCATTCTTGTGCCCAAAAGCTTTAGATTTTCTTAAAGAATTTTGTATTTCCAAGATGAATTCATATTATTTTGTTATATTTCAAATTTATGAGATTATGGAATTGTTCAAGTCTTGAATTGCGTGATTATTTTGTTCAATTATGATCCAAATTTAGAGTTCATGATATAAATTGCACATTCCTATAATGATATCATGTTTCTAAGAATTTCTAAGAGTTATTGTCATGATTTGAACTTTATTGTGAAATTGTGAGACTTTGAGGATGAATTATTAATACTCCAAGAAGTGTACTTATATTTCCATGTTGTTGAGATTTTAAAACTTTGATGAAAAGTCTATCAAGATTTCAAGAAAAGAATTGAGTTTTGATCCTAAGTTAAGAAAGAAATCCACATTATTTGTTTTATTTGAGATAAAGGGGAAGCATATTAGCTCCCATTACAGATTGTTGAATTATTTAAGGTGGATTTTCTTAAAGTTCTGAGCTAATTAAGGGAGTAGTATTTAGCACCGAGTTGGGCTTGATTCAAAGATCTCATGCCCCAGAACTATGTGCCCCTATAGGTTTCTAATTTACCCCAAGTGGGTTAAGCTAGTGATCATTAAAAGTTAAAGGTTCTACTCCGATGGAAAGGATAGAATAGCTCTCCCGAATGTGGGCAAGACGTTAGACTCCATGTAGCTCACATGGTTTATGTCGGTTAGAACAAACTCCCAAAGTTATATACTCCCGAGTCCCAAGTGTCCCAAAGTCTCTTAAGTTTTCTATAGTCTCGAGTCTTAAAGTTCCTAAAGTATCGAGCTTTTGAGTTTTAAAGAAGTTTTACTATCCTTCAGCTAAAAGTGTAAGTTTGAAGGTATAGTGATTTTGAAGGTTATGACCCTATGATTTCTAACGTTTTCTAGTGTCATGATTATTACATTCCCAAGAAGTTTCTTGCTTTCATGAGATTATAGCTTATGTCCTGAAAGTTGATATTTTAAGATTACATCTAATTTACAAGTTGAAAACAAAAAAAGAATGCAGATCCAGAATAAAGTGAAACGACTCACGTGATTTCTATTATCTATTTCCTAACCATAACTTATGAGAAATTTATTCAACCTATGTGAGTCATTTACATTTAGCATGCATGATTTCTATAAAGATTGATGATATTGTTTATCTATTGCATACACCCCCATATACTCAGTACATCCTCAAAGTACTAATCCACATATACGTCTATGTACTATATTGTCTCGTAATGTAGGTATCAGTTCAGTTGTAGCATGCATAGTATATTCAGATAGTTACAGCTTCTATTGAGTAGGTGATGAGTCCTTTTGATTTAAGGGATCGAGTCAGTTCTACAATGTGATATTTTCTTTATTCAGTCATATTGATTTAGGATAGTTAGGGGTCATGTCACGGCTATCTAAAGTCAATTCTAGTAGAGGCTTCATAGACAGTCAGTAGAAGTTGAAGTATTCAATTTCTGTTTTATTTCTAGGAGCAGAGATGTAATCTTGTAAATTCAGTTTTGTATAGTTTGGATTCAGAAAGATTTATTTTCCACTGATTTTGTATAGCTTTATGTATTTTATTCAGTTACGTATGATTTATGCCAGTACAAGGGTTAGCTTGGGGTCACTTAAGCACCGTGTGACATCTAGAGACTAAGTTTTAGGGTGTTACAAACTTGGTATTAGAGCCAGGTTTCAAGAGTCCTAGGGTGTCTATGAATCCGTGTCTAATAGAATCTTGTCGAATGGTACAAAGACGTTTGCACTTTAATTCGAGAGGCTACAAAGAATTTAAGAAATATTCACCTTCTTCCAAGTCTCAGATCATTCCATAAATAGGTCCTCTAAGAAGCTTATGTAGATTCTCATCTTACTCTATTCTGGCCATATCTGCCTTATTTTCAAGGCATTAGAAACAGTCAAGCTTAAATATTGACAAATAGTTATGGGATTATAAGAGGGCTAGAAAGTATCCTATCAGTTCTTTTGAGCTCCGAAGATTGAAGTGCTTTATCATGTTTGTAGAAATCATACACTAATCCCAAGTTAGATGTGTTTTCAGATTCCTCCTTAAAATCCATAATGATAACCTATACTTCCCTATCTATGTATTATTCTTGAGATAACATGATCAATAACTCTCAGTTCCTCCCCAGATAATGCTCTTATATTTGCTAACAGAAGTTTCAGCAGTTACACAAAGGGCTTGAGAGGAGCTCTCTAGTGTGTTATAAGTCCCTCAAGTTTAAAGTTATGTCCTCATTCTTATTGGCCGTTCAGTTAAGACAGAGAAAGAGGTGTATTCTTCAAACGTTGAATATTGTGTTTTAAATTTCTATCTCTTGTAACTTTGTTATTATTTTGTTGTTGAATAATCAAAGTCTAGTGAAGTCGTGTGGGGATTTTTCAATTCACTATCATAGTTTCTTTGTCATTCATCTCATTTTCTTATTCAAAATAAAAAAATCAAAGTCTAGTGAAGCCATGTGAGGCCTATTTTGATTCACTAGCAACTTATTGTTCATCTTGTTGTTCTTGTGTTCGTTAGAACTGGGGGTTTAAAGGTGTCATGATAAGAAGGGTGGTAAGTGAAATTTATTGAATATATGTATATACGAATCTTTTGGCATATGATTGAGTTAGTAATGAAGTTATATGTCCTTGTGTGTTAGTTTAGTAGAAGGTAGAGAAGAAGTTATTGGTTAAGGTGAATTGATGTTTGCTTGAAGTTTGAAGAGAGTTGTTGATAATGTTTATTGTGCTAGAAAGGTATAAATTATTAATAAAAATACTTGGTAGATAGTAATGGTATGTAGAAGGAGGATGTGTTAATGGATCTTAAATAAGATAAATTTTAGGGTTGTGATTGATCCTTATTGTTATGAGGTTTTAACAGACTAGAATCTTTGGATGTTTGACAGGTAAGAATAGTCGAAAAGATTGTGGTCGATCATAGGGAGAATGAGATACTAAGTTCGAATAATAGATGATGAGCAAGGTAGATATAATGATTGATGTGTTGTGAATGTTAGACATACGGAATGATCTAGTAGGTTTGAATAGTGTGTTATAGAGATTAAGTTTATTTGATTTGTAATCAAGTATGATGTTGTAAGCATGATGTAGAAGTACGCCCAAGGTGTTATGGGCTGCATTATTTTCGAGAATCATTACATGTTGTGTGGTTAGTAGTACCGTTCAGTTTCTATTTGGAGAAAGACTCATTAGATAATGTACGATGTTCTTGATAACTAAGTTAAGGAGTTATGATTGAAGATGTTGAGCCTGTTAAATATTATTTTGATTCTCATAGCTTATAGGCGTGATATTGGTAGGCTATGACAGAAGTAGTATGGTCTATCAAAAGTTTGGAGATACCCATGTTGAGAATTAGAATCTAATTTGAAAGTTGGGAGATTGAGATACTAGAGATAAAAGTTGAAACACTAAATAGTGTGCACTCCGAAAATGGGGATGCTTATGTGGATTCAAAGTTAGTAAGTGTTCAAGTATTATATGATGACTTTTGGGGCTATAGAAAGAGAGGGTGTAGCTCAGAATGTAGTATTAAAATTTGGTCTTACACTTTCAGGTGTAGTCATTTGGGTTAAGTTCTTTTGTTTATGTGCATTGTTATATCCTAGACTCTAGATTAAAGTAATAGCAGTTAGACTAGAGTTTACATATTGATTCACAACCTTAGAGTGATGTCTTAAGTCTATAGGGGAGATGATATCACAAGTAACCAAGTCAAGCCTTCATATTCTACTAGATGTACCAGTAAGCTGTAGAACAACTGTAAGGAATCATGATGCCCGATCCAATCTCATTTTAGTATTTCAGTTGTCCCAATACCTGCTCATTCCTTACGTTTAGTTCCATGATCTTAATTTATGTTCATGTATATGATAGAGAATTTTGTACTCCCTTAATTCCCAAGAATAAGGAGTTCTAATTCTTTCAGCAGTTGAAATTATGTTCCATAAGTTATGAACTCCAAATTTAAGTCATGCAGCTCATGACTCATGTACTCAAGCTTTACGGTATGTTCAGTTCAAGTATTAAAGCAACACTTTTAATGACCAGCGAAATTCAGGTTTATATCATTGTAACACCCCACAAAATTCTCTCCTAGTCTGAGCCTTAGAGTGTGTTCTGTGAAGCAAAAATCCTGTACCAAAAGTTTGAGACGTGTCTTCCCAGGTGTGAAATACTTTGAACCCTGCAGAATTTTCCTAATATCGACTTTATGTCATAAATAGCATTGAATAAGCTTTCTTTTGATACCAAATTCGCCCAAATTCGATACTCGGGAAAAGAGTTAGAGCTATTTTAGTGAGATAGTGTGCCACTTGGCACTTTAGAACGTCGCGGAGCTAGCCAAAATGGCAATCATCAAAATCTAGTGAGCCTCCATGATTATGGTGCGTCTCTCCAAGGCTTAATTTCAGAATTATCAATTTCTAGTGCACCAACATGATTCCACCGTGTCCCGGTGCCTTTCCAATTCGCAACCAAGGTAGAAACCCAATTGCCACCGCATCGTGCCATCATACAGTTTCCTAATTGTCCAATTCCCAATGAACTAGCGCGATTATGGCGCGTCGCACCAGGATGTAAAATCAAAATTTTTTCCAATTTTATTCCAAGGGATTTTTTGTCTCTTCCCACTCTTTTTCAGCCCCTATATATACCTGATAAAAGGCTCTCAGCCTCATTTTCCATCTTCAACATCAAAACTAGGGTCTTACTATATCAAAACCCTTATTTTTTCTTTAAGCAAAATCAATAGAGATTAAGAGAAATCAAGAGGAATCAAGAATCTTTCCAAGAACATTCAAGAAAAGAGTTTCCCCAAGGTGTGTAGATGTTGATTCTTGGGTCCCTCTCATCCAAGAATCTCAAGAACCCTTTTCTAAAATTCAAAGATATTGTGTTTATGGGTTTTTATGATTCATTTGAGTTGAAATTGATGTTCCTTCTATCATTGAGTTGTGATTCATATTTGTTTACATGGCTTTTAAGATTTGACCCTAGTATGTGGAATTCATGTGATAGTTATGATAAACCCTCTTCAAGTTGCTTTCTATGTGATGTGTTCATGTCAATTAATTGTAGAAATGGTTGAATAAGCAAAGCATGCTCCCCATATGTTTTATAAAATGCTTATGTGAAGAAATTAGGGGCATTATAACATGTTGATTATGAAACCCCCAATTGTGTATAAGTCCATGCATGCCTAGTGTTTGTTGGAAAGCCTTAGTGAATAAGTTGAGACACGATAGTATGAAATTCCCCAATTACGTGCTCTTTAATGCATGCTAAGCCTTTAATACATGCCAAGTGCTTGACGAGTAAGTTGTGACATGATAGTATGAATTTCCCCAATCATGTGCTATCCAATACATGCCAAGACTAATATATGTGCGAAGTACTTGATGCAAGACCTTGTTGAATGGAGTATGATCTAGTAACATTTTTCTCCTACGCTATTATATTTCTATGATTCCTAACTTCTTGAAGTGATGCCTTAGTGATTGTGATGGTGAATATATGGTTGTGATTCCTCAATGCTTGAAGTGATGCTTTAGTGATTGTGATGGTGAATATATGGTTGTGATTCCTAAATGCTTGAAGTGATGCCTTAGTGATTGTGATGTGAATATATGGTTATGATTCCTAAATACTTGAAGAGATGCTTTGGTGATTGTGATGATGAATGAATGATCGTGGTTATGACTAGACAAGAATGGTTTTGTTTTACTTATATGTTATCGAGTCCTGGGGATATTTATACCCGACAATTTAGCTGTTATCTAGAGCCTGTGTCAGTTTTCATAATAATCCTAGTCGGTCCATGATTCTCAAAACTCAGTGAATTATAGAACTCTGTATCCTCATATAGATACAGAACTTAAGAAATCTCAATAATCTTAGTAATCTTCGTAATCCCCGTATCGCTAGTAATCTAGCCTTAATACTGTACTCAGCTCATATCTAGTTGTATTCAAGTGTTCAATTCCGACCTTGGTAGTGATCGAGTAATCTATTCAAAATCTGTATCGTCAATCAGATACCGTAATTCAGTAGTATTCTTTCAAATATGGAACCATGTGAATCCAGCTTAACTCAGTCAGATCAATTGAGAAATGTGATCAGTATTAGATTTAGTTTTGTTTGTGTTCAGTTGAAAATTCAGTTCAGATTCTTTTAGTTGGGAGTAGGAGCTAGCACCGAGTAAGGAAAGGGATGGCGACTCCCCGTTAGAAAGAGGCCTAGTTGCTAGGAGCAATCCCTGAGCTCCAGAACTACATAGCCAACACAGGATGAAGGAGTCCCCGTTAGTAGAGGTTGTTACCGTTAGAGAGGTTTAACTATTATATTGCCTTAGGTTAACTTCCTGCGAGGGTCATCCGTTAGAGTGACTTGACTAGAGATGTCTTTACCCGTGGCACGGTATTGACACCCTTCCAGCTGAGGTTACTAGTTGGACCCCACCTATGGGATGTTGGGGCATGTCGTTTAAGTAACTACTTCCCACAATTTCAGTTTCAGTATCAATCTTTAGAAATCAGGATAGTGAGGTACAACCATCTATCTTAGTGAGAAACTCAGATAATTCTATTGATTCATGACCATCAATCATATAGGATTGGTCTTAAATTCAGTTGAGTATTCTTGTTATCAGATCCAGAGATCTCCCAATAGATAGGCTTGATCTTAGTCTCAGATTTAGTTGAGTATTCTTGTTATCAAATCCAGAGATCTCCCAATAGTTAGGCTTGATCTCAATCTCAGATTTAGTTGAGTATTCTTGTTATCAGATCCAGAGATCTCCCGATAGATAGGCTTGATCTCAATCTCAGATTCAATTGAGTATTTTTGTTATCACATCCAAAGATCTCCCAATAGATAGGCTTGACCTCAGTCTCAGATCCTGTTGAGTATTCTTGTTATCAGATCCAGAGATCTCCCGATATATAGGCTTTATCTTAGTCTCAGATTCTGTTGAGTATTCTTGTTGTCAGATTCAGACATGATCATTTTCTTATCATTAATAATGGATTCCGGAGTCATCCGTTAGAGAGTGGTTGATTTCTGATTCCATCAGTTGAGAGCATTGAGCCTAGAATTCAATCATTTATGAGAGTATATTCAGTTAATTAGTTATCAGTATTAGATGATTCAGTGATTTAGTATCTCAGTTTTAGTAGTGAGTTCAGATGACAGTAAAGCGGTATTCGGGTTTCAATATCTAGGGTTGTGATGATTGTGATTATGGTTTATGCATTCCTATATGTGTTATCGTTCAATACTCTCATGATTATTCAGTTATGTAATTGTTCATGCATGAGCCCTTGCATTTAGCCTTACCTTATCTGCATACTTGGTACATTCCCGTACTGACGCATTTGCGCTATGGTATTTTATTTGACACCATATGTCCAGAGGCATGTGATCCGAAATTCCCTTAGCAGTTCTATCCTGGTCAGCAGCAGTAGACGTAGAAGTGAGTCCTCTACATTTTAGGATGATCCTTGTATTATTGCACCAGACTTTGTTTATTTTCAGTTGACCGAGTTAGTTGGGGATAAGTGTAATGCCCCAAAAAACGAGTCCCGGAGCGTCACACGGTGCTTGAGGCTACGAGTAGCCCCAAGTTAATCCTTTGAGCCATTTTCATTTAGTTCAACAGAAATCAATGGGGTTTCCATAAATAACTCTCAAAGATCAACAGAGTAATCATCATCCAAGAATAAAAGAATTTCAGAAAGATAACAAAATACGACTTATTAGTCAACTCCCAACATCTATACTAGTCTGACAAGCCTCTAAGAAAATCAATAAAACCAACGAGCCATTGAGACATGCCCCAACTAACTCATACTCAGTTATCAAATGTAAACAATTTTGTGAAACCAACCTCAGACATCACGTCCTTAGAACATGAGGACTCACCACAACAGAGGATGTAGAATAGCATGCCCGAAGAATCACTGTTGAACTTGGAATTGAGCACCTGAACCTACATTCCGGGAAAATATAGCCCACATCCGAAGATGTGGGTCAGTTCCATGGAAAGGAGCCGAGTATATGGGGGTGTATACAGTTTTATAAACATCATCATCATAAATATTTATAAGAAATATGCAGGATGTATGAAAGACTCACATAGCCCAAAGAAAATCATCAT
>NC_061122.1:154076413-154085517 GCF_002878395.1 Capsicum annuum | reverse complement strand
GTTCATCAAGAATATCAATTCTCATAATGTAAATATCATTTAAATCTTTCGAAAGAATAACTTTCACAATTCCACTTTCAAATCACTTCACCATTCACCATAGACACAAGGAAACACACACACACTGGGAGATCCTATAACCGACATAAACCATGTGAGCTACATAGAGTCCAATGTACAACCCATGTTGGGGAGAGCCGTCCTATCCTTGCCATCGGAGCAGACTATGGTTATCAAATCCACACAAATTAGTGATCACTATATAAATCAGCCTCAGGCTCACTCCTACGGGGGCACATAGTTCTAGGAAAGTAAGTTTGCTTTATTCCTCCCACTCGGTGCTAAAGATTTCTCCCGGACTTAGCTCAGATCATTTCAAAGACAATTCACAACAAAACAATTTCAGTAATATATAAATATACATCGGGAGCCATTATTCTTCCCATCTATCAAAATCAACTATGTTGTAGATTTCTTTCACACTCGAGTTCAAAACAACTCCATTAAGACCAAAAGGTCAAATCATTCAAAATATCTCAAATATTCAACATCAACGTCCTTATAAAAGACACTTTCTAAAAAAAACACAATTTCCAATAGGGATTCACGACCCAAATATCAAAATCATGATAAATATTGTTCAAGATTCATGCTTTATATCTCCACACATGTAAATTCATCTTTCAAAATCATAAACATCAACATTTGATAATAATCATCATAAGATATGGGTTCAATCTTCAAATTCGTAAAAATCAAATAAAAACCATGCCTTTGTAAAGAAAATTACTTTTGGGCACAAGAACGAAAGAGAGTTCTTGTTGATAAACCCCACATACCTTGAATGATGAACTTCAGATCGATACTCATTTTTGAGATGTTAATCGTGCCTTTGAATGATGGTTCTTGGTGTTCTTGAACCAGGAACTTGGAATCTTGAATAAATTTGCAGAATTAATGGTGAACTTTGGAGGTTCTTAAAGTAGGATGTAGGAGCTTAGGATTTTCTTTTTTAGGGAATTTGATGAAATATAACATATAATTCTTCTAATAGGCTTTAATATAGGGTTTGGATGGATTTTGGGTGCGGAAAAATGACCAAAACGCCCCTAAAAATCAAATAATTCTCGAATCTATCCTTTGGTGGACTATTTTGATAGTTTGAAGTAGATCAACCATAACGTTTTACTCCGATATCCAAATTGGATGAAACCAATTTCATTAGAAAGAGGAATCTTATATATTTTCATTGATATATAGTATCTCATCTAGATCATTGTGTACGAGGAGTTATGATCGTTTGGAGTTGACCCAAAAATTCGCTTTTGATAGGTTGAAGTAGATCGACCATAACTTTTTACTCCGATAGACAAATTGGATAAAACCAATTTCATTGGAAAGAGGACTCGCATAGCTTTTCGTTGATATATAGTAGATTTACTCAGATCATTATGTACAAGGAGTTATGATCATTTAAAGTTGGAGCAAAAATACGCCAAGCCTCAATACTTTTTCCTGCACGTTTTACTGTTTACTACTATTCATGGTTCAATCGGAATGTTCATAACTCATCGCTCGGGTGTCCGTTTTGGATGATCCACATATAGTTGGAAATATTATTCAATACTCTACGCATTGGTGGGTTATAATCTAAGACATTCTGCAAGAAAAATTTATAATTCATTCTAGAAGATAGAACCCAACACGTTTATGCACAAAATTTCAACGAAAAATTTCTCGGGGAATTATATCATCCCCCCCTTGGAGACATTCATCCTCGAATGACGCTAGACATGCCAAGATTAGATAGGGAATAGATCATATAGCTGAAACCATTCGTTACACTCATCAGCACATCGTTTCTCACTCCAAATGCAACATACAATGCATAAATTCAAGAAACTAAAGCTGAACACATAATAAATGACAGCTGAACTGCTGCAACTTTTATCAAAAGTGCATGATTTAGGAAAGAACGGTACCTTCGGCTTGATCGGAGTTCGTGGAAAATAGGTACGGGTACTTGGATCACATATCCGCCTCAGCTTCCCAAGTTGCACCCTCAACAGATTGGTTTCGCCACAACACCTTGACCAAGGAACTTCTTTGTTCCTTAGTCTTCGGACACTAAAATCAAGAATCTCAACAGGAATCTCATCAAAAGAAAGATTTTCTTAAATGTCAGCACTCACAGAGGAATCCACTACCACAGCATCGCTAATATGCTTTCTCAGCATGGAGACATGGAAAATTGGATGAACAGAGGACAACTCGGAAGGAAACTCGACCTCATAAGCTATCTTACCAACACGACTAAGAATTACATAACGGGGACTAAGCTTTTCCTTCTTTCTGAATCTCTTCACCCCCCTCAGGGGTGAAATTTTAAGATACACTAGGTCACCAACTTCAAACTTAAGGTCTCTCCTTCTAACATCCGCATATGAATTCTGACGACTCTGCGCAGTTTTTAACCTTTCCCTAATCAACTTAACTTTTTCCATAACCTCAAATACCGAATCAGGACAACTCACAACCACTTCACCCACCTCGAACCAACCTATGGGTGATCTACACTTCCTCCCATATAAGGCTTCAAACGGAGCCATACTAATACTAGAGTGGAAACTGTTATTGTAAGCAAACTCTATTAACGGTAAGTGATCATCCCAACTTCTCTTAAAGTCAAGTGCACAAGCTCTCAATATATCCTCGAAGGTATGGATGGTCCACTCAGCCTGACCATCAGTCTGCGGACGAAAAGTAGAACTCAAAAGCACTTGGGTACCAAGACCCTTCTGAAAAGCTTTCCAAAATTGCGAAATGAACTGAGTACCCCTATCCGACATGATAGACAAGGGAACTCCATGCAGTCTGACTAGCTCTCGGATATACAATCTAGCATAATCCTCAGCAGTATATGAAGTATGAATAGGAAAGAAATGAGTAGGCTTAGTCAACCTATCAACCACAACCCAAATGGAATCATGATGGTGTCGGGAAGGAGGTAAACCAATCACGAAGTCCATATTTATCTCTTCCCACTTCCAGGTGGGAATACTAAACTCTTGCATCATACCACCGGGTCTTTGGATTTCAACCTTAACCTGTTGTCATGTTACACACTTAGCTACAAACGCTGCTATATCTTTCTTTATGCCACTCCACCAATAGATTTCCCGCAAGGCTCGATACATCTTGGGGGTACCAGGATGAATAGAATATCTCTCCCCGTGCGCTTCAGCCATAATCCTCTATCTCAGATCATCAATATTTGGGATACATAATCTACCCTGCAATCTCAACACACTATCTCCCTCTTGGGAGAAAACCTTTACTTTTTAGTCCTTGACTGACTCCTACAATCTGACCAAACTAGCATTTAAGTATTGCTTTTCTTTCACTTCCGAAACCAAGGAGGATTCGAAACTACTCTGAACCCCTATACTACCCTCAGCAGAGTCAAACAACCTAACCCCTAATCTAGTCAAACGATGTACATCACGAGCCAACTCTTTCTTACCTTCTACCACATGCAAAACACTACCCATGGACACTCTACTTAGGGCATCCTTCACAACATTGGCCTTGCCCGAATGGTACAACACACTCATATCATAGTCCTTTAACAATTCTAACCATCGTCTCTACCTAAGATTCAATTTTCTCTGGGTAAACATATACTGCAGACTCTTATGATCGGTGAAAACATCAACATGGACACCATACAAATAGTGTCTCCAGATTTTCAAAGCAAACACAACAGCAGCCAACCCAAGGTCATGGGTGGTGTAATTTTTCTCATGGGTTTTCAACTTTCTAGAAGTATAAGCTATCACCTTACCCTTCTGCATCAATACGTAACCCAACCCAGCTCTCGAAGTATCACAGTACACCACAAAACCATCAACACCATCAGGCAAAGTCAAATCAGGGGCTGAAGTGAGTTGAGTCTTCAAATCCTAAAAGCTCTTCTCACAAGATTCGGACCACAAGAACTTTACTTTATTTTGGGTCAACCGAGTTATAGGAGACGCTATCGAGGAGAAACCCTCAAAAAAAATACTGGTAATAGCCAGCTAAACCCAAGAAACTTCGGATATCAATCGGAGAAATAGGTCTAGGCCAATTTCTAACAGCTTTGGTCTTTTGGAGATCAACTCTAATACCCTCAGAAGAAATGATATGACCCAAAAAAGTAACTGACCTTAGCTAAAACTCACACCAACTGAACTTGGCAAACAACTTGTGATCTCTAAGGGTTTGCAAGACAGTTCGGAGATGATCAGAATGTTCATCCTCACTACGGGAGTACACCAGTATATCATCAATGAACACTAAGACAAACATATCCAGATATGGTCTGAAAACTCGATTCATGAGGTCCATGAAAGCTGCTGGGAAATTAGTTAGCCCGAAAGTCATAACAAGAAACTCAAAATGGCCATAACGAGTTTGAAAATTGGTTTTTGGAATGTCACACTCCCTAACTTTGAGTTGATGATAGCCGGAATAAAGGTCTATATTTGAGAAATAACTTGCACCTTGCAATTGGTCAAACAAATCATCTATTCTCGAAAGGGGGCACTTATTTTTTATAGTGACTTTATTCAGTTGGCGGTAATCAATGCACATTCGCAAAGAGCCATCTTTCTTTCTCACAAACAACACAGGAGTACCCCAAGGAGAAATACTGGACCTTATGAAACCCTTATCTAGTAGATCTTTGAGTTGCTCTTTCAACTCTTTAAGTTCTGCAGGGGCCATACGGTAAGAAGGAATAGAAATGGGCTAAGTATCGAGAAGAAGATTAATCCCAAACTCTATCTCTCTATCAGGAGGTATCCCTGGGAGATCATCTGGAAAGATATCAAAAAACTCATTGATGGTGTTAACAAACTGAAGAGTTGGAGTCTCAGACTTTGTGTCTTTGACTTTAACCAAATGGTAAATACACCCCTTGGAAATAAGCTTTCTAGCTTTGAGGTAAGAGATAAAATAAATCTTGGGTGACACAGAATTCCTAGACCACTCAAACACGGATGCACCCGAAAATTAAAACTTGACCACTCGGGTCCAAAAATCAATAGAGGCATAAGAAGAATACAGCCAGTCCATACCCAGAATCACATCAAAATCTACCATGTCTAACTCAATTAGATCAGCAACAAAACTCTATAAAGAACGGTAACAGGACACTTTTTATACACTTTCTGGGCAACAATCGAATCACCCACTAGGGTAGAAACTAGGATAGGCTTAGGAATAATCTCAGAACTTACTTCAAAATTCACAGCAATCAAAGGTGTAACATATGAGAAACTGGATCAGGATCCAACAAAGATACACATCAAACTGAAATATACAACGCATACCAGTAACAACATCAGGAGAGTCCTCCTATTGCTGGTCGGACGGTAAAGAATAGAATCTATTCTGGCGCTAGCCTCCAGCATTACTAAAAGAGGTACCCTGAGTTGGGGTTGGGCAAGTCAGTGGAACTGGAGCACTAACAGTCTGAGTCTGGGTCTAGGGGCGATAGTCAGGATGCCCTTGTCCATCCGGTGGACAATCTCTAACTCTATGACCCATGTCACCACACCGAAAATAACCCCTCTTCTCACCCTAACACTCACCCAAATAAGCCCTACTACATTTAGGACACAGGGGATGATTTAGCTTACTGTCAGCACTGTACTGGGACCTGGATGCATATGAACTGCTACCTTTCTCCTGCCTACCTCTAGGAATGGGAGCACTAGAAGATAACGGTGCTAGCATAGACGAACGATCCTGATACCAAGGGCGACTCCCTCCCTGTGATCTAGTCTGACCTTATCCGTGCTGGTTGGACTTAGCTCTCTTATTTCCTCTTATTCTATCTCTCTCCTTAATCTTGTCTGCCTCAATCTGTTGGGCAAAAGTCATCAGCCTAGAAAGATTTATCTCACTATTCAGCATAGCAGACCTATACTCTTTAACCACATACCTAGATACTCAAGTCACAAACTTACTCATACTAGCTCGATTATCAGCCACTAAGTCAAGAGCATACTAGGCTAACTGATTGAACTTTAGACAGTACTTCCAAACAGTCATAGAGCCCTATCGCAGGTTTATCAACTCTTCCACCTTTGCCTGGCTTATCTCCAAAGGGAAAAACTTATCCAGGAATGCATCTTGGAACTCTTGCCAAGTTGTAGGGATAGCTCCCTCACCTCTACCTTTCCTCTAAGCAACAACCCAGTCATAAGCAAGGTCTTTCAACCTATATGTAGCTAACTCCACACTATGTTCCTCAAATACATGCATCACCTGAGTAATTTTTTGCACCTCCACTAAAAACAATCATGGATCCTCATCAAACTTGGACCCATAAAATTATGGCGAATTTATCTGCATGAAGTCACGGATCCAAGCAGCAGCTGAATCACCACCCTGCTGCTGTGGAGCCGGGGCTGGGCTAGCCTGAATATTTGTAGTAACAGCTTGGGCCAGTACCTTAAAGGATACCCAAAATTTAGCATGAGACATATTTTCATTCAATGGGTTAATGGGTTGAGGTTGCTGACCATTATTATTTCTTCTCGATCGACATGGAGGCATATTTCTGAAAGAGGAGAGCACAAATCAATAGTAGAGAGAGACACTTTAAGCATGATAGACTTCTGAATGAAAGAATCACACTTTTTCCTAAAATGTCTTGTAGCCTTTTGCTCAAATATGTGGCGCGCTACACACCGATGATCAAGACTCTACTTAATGCAGCTTGTAAGACTTTCTAGGATATCTTAAAACCTTAGGCTCTGATACCAAGTTTATAACGCCCTGGAAAATGGGTCCCGGAGTGTCACACAGTGCTTGAGGCTACGAGGAGCCCCAAGCTAACCCTTTGAGCCATTTTCATTCATTCAACACAAATCAACGAGGTTTTTATAAATAACCCTCAAATATCAATAGAGTAATCATTATCCAAGAATAAAAGAATTTTAGAAAGATAACCAAATATGACTTATTAGTCAACTCCCAACATCTATACTAGTCTGACAAGTCTCTAAGAAAATCAATAAAACCAACAAGCCATTAAGACATGCCCCAACTGACTCATACTCAATTATCAAATGTAAATAATTTCGTGAAACCAATATTAGACATCACATCCTCAGAACATGAGGACTCACCACAACAGAGAATGTAGAATAGCGTGCCTGAAGAATCACTGCCAAACCTGGAACTAAGCACCTAAACCTACATTCTGAGAAAATGCAGCCCACATCCGAAGATGTGGGTCAGTACCATGCAAAGAAACCGAATATATGGGGGTCTATGCAGTTGTATAAACATCATCATCATAAATATTAATAAGAAATATGCAGGATGTATGAAAGACTCACATAGCCCCAAGAAAATCACCATAATCATGAGAGGATGAAATAAGTATAATAACACATGTCAGTCATCATATAATTTGTTAATCACTTTCAGTTCATCAAGAATATCAATTCTCATAATGTAAATATCATTTAAATCTTTTGAAAGAATAGCTTTCACAATTCCAATTTCAAATCACTTCACCATTCACCATAGACAACAACGAAACCCACACACACTGGGAGATCCTATAACCGACATAAACCATGTGAGCTGCATGGAGTCCAACGTACAACCCACGTTGGGGAGAGCCGTTGTATCCTTTCCATCAGAGTAGACTATCGATATCAAATCCACACAAACTAGTGATCATCATATAAATTAGCCTCAGGCTCACTCCTACGGGGGCACGTAGTTCTAGGGAAATAAGGTCGCTTTATACCTCCCACTCGGTGCTAAAGATTTCTCTCGGACTTAGGTCAGATCATTTCAAAGACAATTCACAATAAAACAATTTCAGTAATATATAAATATACATCGGGAGCCATTATGCTTCCCATCTATCAAAATCAACCACATTGTGGATTTTTTTCACACTCGAGTTCAAAATAACTCCATTAAGACCAAAAGGTCAAATCATTCAAAATATCTCAAATATTCAACATCAATGTGCTTATAACACACACTTTCTAAAAAAACATAATTTTCAATGGGGATTCAAGACCCAAATATCAAAATCATGATAAATATCATTCACGATTCATGCTTTATGTCTCCACACTGTAAATTCATCTTTCAAAATCATAAACATCAACATTTCATAATAATCATCATAAGATATGGGTTAACACTTCAAATTCATAAAAATCAAATAAAAATCATGCCTTTGTAATGAAAATTACTTTTGGGCTCAAGAACGAAAGAGAGTTCTTGTTGAAAAACCCCACATACCTTGAATGATGATTTTTAGATCGATACTTATTTTTGAGATGTTAATCGTGCCTTTGAATGATGGTTCTTGGAGTTCTTGAAATAGGAACTTGGAATCTTGAATAAATTTGCAGAATTAGTGGTGAACTTTGGAGGTTCTTGAAGTTGGATATAGGAGCTTAGGGTTTTCTTTTTGAGGGAATTTGATGAAATATAACATATAATACTTCTAATAGGCTTTAATATAGGATTTGGATGGATTTTAGGTGAGGGGGAATGACCAAAATGCCCCTAAAAATCAAATAATTCTTGAATCTGTCATTTGGTGGACTATTTTGATAGCCTAAAGTAGATCAACCATAACATTTTACTTCGATATCCAAATTGGATGAAACTAATTTCATTAGAAAGAGGACTCTCATATATTTTCATTGGTATATAATATCTTACCCAGATCATTATGTACAAGGAGTTATGATCATTTGAAGTTGACCCAAAAATTTGCTTTTGATAGGCTGAAGTAGATCGATCATAACTTTTTGCTTCGATAAACAAATTGGATAAAACTAATTTCATTGGAAAGAGGACTCACAGAGCTTTCCGTTGATATATAGTAGATCACCCAGATCATTATGTGAAGGATTTATCATAGTTTAAAGTTGGAGAAAAAATACGCCAGGCCTCAGTACTTTTTCCTGCACGTTTTACTATTTACTACTATTCACAGTTCGATCAGAATGTTCATAACTCGTCGCTCGGGTGTCCGTTTTGGATGATCCACATATCATTGGAAAGCTTATTCG
>NC_061122.1:154066716-154073413 GCF_002878395.1 Capsicum annuum | reverse complement strand
TAGGTGATGAGTCCTTTTGATTTAAGGGATCGAGTCAGTTCTACAATTTGATATTTTCTTTATTCAGTCATATTGATTTAGGATAGTTAGGGGTCATGTCACGGCTATCTAAAGTCAATTCTAGTAGAGGCTTCATAGACAGTCAGTAGAAGTTGAAGTATTCAATTTCTGTTTTATTTCTAAGAGCAGAGATGTAATCTTGTAAATTCAGTTTTGTATAGTTTGGATTCAGAAAGATTTATTTTCCACTGATTTTGTATAGCTTTATGTATTTTATTCAGTTACGTATGATTTATGCCAGTACAAGGGTTAGCTTGGGGTCACTTGTGACCCTAAGCACTGTGTGATGTCTCGGGACTCATTTTTGGGGTGTTACAAGCACCAGTTTGGTTAGATGTTGGCTACATAGAATCAACATCAACTAAGAACTCTTCCAAATAATATTGTGTCGAATCTAAAGAATTACAGTCACTGTTTGGCCATAACCACTCCGAGTGGTAAGTCTACTATTAATCATAATATATCGATGTTTAATGAGGTAAGGAATGATACGATGATCTTGATGATGCACCTAAATCTAAAACTGAGAAATTAGTAACTAATGCCGAATCACTACAAAAACTGAAGCTGTTAAGAAAAGTATTAAAACAAATAAAGGGAAGGGTAAGGAAGTCAAGCCAATTTTGAAGACCATTCCATGACTTCCCTCACCTTTTCCTCGAATGTTGAAGAAGAATCAGGAATAAGGGAAAATAAAAAATTCATGTCTATATTGCAAGGGTTTTCTATGAATATCCCTTTCATAGAAGCACAGAAGATGCTCGGTTATGTATAGTTCATCAAAGACTTACTGACAAAGAAGCAAATGCTAAGTTTTAAGCCCTATGATAATATGCACCATTGCAGTGCCATTGCTTCTCTATCTTTGGTTGAGATGAAAAAGGGCCCTAAAGCTTTCACTATTCTTTGCACTATTAGGTCTCTAAATTTCTCACGTGCATTATGTCACTTGGAAGATAGTATATTTTTTATGCCTCTAGTTGTGTACAAATAGTTAGGGTTGTGGTCACCTAAGCTGACAATGATGAGATTATTAATGGACGACTAGGATGTGAAGAAATTAGTTAGTATTTGTGTGATGTTTTGGTGAATGTAGACTCCTTCATATTTTCAGTTGATTTCATGATTCTTGACTATGAGGTTGATTTCTATGTTTTTATTATCTTAGGAAGGCCCTTGCTAGCCACGGTTAGGATATTGGTTGACATAAAGAAGGGACATATAAAATTCAAGCTCAATGACAAACAAGTTACTTTTAATGTGGGTCAATGCTATAGTCAAAAGATATAAGAGTGGTTTATGTGATAGATACTATTGATGAAGATGCATTAAGTGCACCTACTGAGGAGCGACTTAGTTTAGAGGCATTAGCAGTGGTTATTATGAACTTTGATAGTGAAGGCATTAAATATTATGATAAGATGATGAGCGTTCTTATTGGTAGAGGATGTTATACTTATGCACCAAAGAAGCTGGATTTGGACTTAAACAATTGAGCGACTCCAGCTGTTCGACCATCTATTGAGGAACCATCTTTCTCAAACATGAAGGCCCTCCCATCTCACTTACGTTATGCATTTTGGGGGGCCAATAATAATTTGTTGGTTATTATTACAGTCGATTTAGTTGATACATAGATTGAGGCCTTGATCTTGGTATTGCAGTGGTTCAAAAGGTCCATTGGTTGGACCATTGTAGATATTGTTAGGATTTTACTTGGAATTTGTACTCATAAAATTCAACTGGAATTGGAGTGTGTACCTATCATTGATCATTAGTGTTTCCATAATCCATCTATGTAATAGGTGGTGAGGAAAGAGATCATTAAGTGGTTAGATACAGGTATGGCTTACCCTGCTACTGAATGCTAGTGAGTAAGCCTAGTTTAGTATGTGCCTAAGAAGGGTGGGATCACTTTGGTCTTGAATGAAAAGAATGAGTTGGTTCCTCTAGACTAGTTACGGGATGGAGAGTTTATATGGATTATCAGAAGATGAACACTTAGATTCCAAAGGATAACTTTCCTATGCCATTCATGAACCATATGTTAGAACATCTTTCTATAGAGGATGGTATTTTTTCTTAATGGTTACTCGGGGTATGATCAGATTTATGTTGCCACCAAAGACCAAGAGAAGACCACTTTCATATGTCCATATGGTACATTTACATTCAAGAGAATGTATTTTGGACTTTGTAATGCTACTGTCACTTTGCAGCATTGTATGATGTCCATTTTTCTGATATGGTGGAGAATACTATAAAGATCTTCATGGACAATTTTGCGATCATAGGTGATTCTTTTGATGACTATTTGGCCCATTTCTCCAATGCACTTCAAATATTTGATAAGTGAAATTGGTGTTTAATTTGGAGAAATGTTATTTTATGGCCACATAGGACATAGTCTTGGGGCATAAAATTTCAAAGAAGGTATAAAGGTTGATTGGGTAAAGATTGACGATTTAAAAATTGCTTTCAGTTAGTTCTGTCAAAGGTATTCAGATCTTTTTAGGTCATACAAGGTTCTATAGGCTTTTCACTAAGGACTTCTCCAAATTGCAAATCCGTTGTGCAAATTATTGAAAAAGAAGGTGAAGTTTGTGTTTGATGATGTCTGTCTCAAGGCTTTTAAGTGCCTAAAAGAGAAATTGATGTCTTCTCTCGGCATTGTGTCTCTAGGATGGTCTCTTCCATTTAAATGATATATGATGTTAGTGGTGTGGACCCAGAATTTGTCTTAGGCCTAAGGCATAAAGAAATACTTTATCCCGTATACTATACCAGGAAAGCCCTCAACCATGCACAGAAAAATTATACTATGATCGAGAAGGAGGTACTTGCAGTGGTGTTTGTTTTTGAGGAATTTTTGTCCTATCTTATTAGGACCAAAGTCATTATGCATACTAATCATACAGCATTAAGGTACCTTATGGAAAAGTAGGATGGAAGCTTAGGTTGATAGATGGGTACTAATACTATAGGAATTTGATTTTAAGGTCAAAGATCAAAAGGGTACAGAGAATCAGGTTAATCTTGATATTGATGATACTTTTCCAGATGAAAGGATATTGGAAGTATTACAAAACTTAGTCCCCTACTTTGCTGATTTTGAAAATTATTTGGCAAGTGACTTCATCACAAAAAACTTGTCATTTCAGTAAAAAAGTGATTTATGCATGAGGTATGCAAGTTTGTATGGGATGAGTCATACTTATTTTGGGTGTGATCATATGGTGTGATTTGGAGGTGCATTCCCGAATCTGAGATGATGCATATTTTCAAGACCTGTCAGTCTTCTCTAATTGGTGGTAACCATGGTGGTAAATGCATGTCCCATAAGATCTTACAGTATTATTACTGTTGGTTGACTATTTATAAGATGCACATGACTATGCTCGTTACTGTGACTAGTGCCAGCGCCAGCAAAATACCTCACGAAAGCATGAACTCCTCGTGACACCCATTTTTGAGCTTAAGTTGTTTGATGTGTAGGGAATTGATTTTTTGAGCTTAAGTTGTTTGATGTGTAGGGAATTGATTTCATGGGTCTATTTGTGAGTTCTTATGGTATGAAGTATTTATTGGTGGCAGTTGACTGTGTTTCTAAATGGGTGGAAGCGGTTGCACTTTTCCTTTTCCAACAATGAGGGTTTTAGTTTCATGACATTTTTTAAGAAGAATATATTCTTGAGGTTTGGTACTCTATGTGTTATTATTAGTGTTAGTGGGTCCTATTTTAGTAATGGTCTGTTTAAGGCCTTGCTTGAGAAGTATGGAGTGAAACGTATAGTGGCAACACTTTACCATCTGCAGACTAATAGGAAAGATGAGGTCTCTAATTGTGAGATTAAGTCCATATTGGCGAAGACCGTGAATGACAATTGGATTGATTGGTCAAGGAAGCTAGATGATGCACTTTGATCTTACCGTACAACTTTTAAATCTCCCATAGGTGCCTCACATATTAGCTTGTGTATGGCATGGCATTTCACTTGTCGATTGAACTTAAGCACAAGGCACTATGGGCGTAGAAATAACTAAATTTTAAGTGGAGAAATATTGCAAACCAAAGGATCTGAGCTTATCAGAGTTCAACTTCGTACAGGGAGACGATAAAATTGTACCATTACAAAAAGATTAAGAAAAGGGTATTCCATCCTAGTGATATGATCTTGTTGTATAATTCGAGACTTTGCCTATTACTTAGCAAGTTAAAATATAGGTGGTATGGACTATTCACTATGGTTATAGTATTCCCGTATGGTAAAATTAAGTTAAATCAAGATAGAGAAGCCCCATTCAAAATAAACGGGCAACATGTTAAGCACTATATGTGAATTATTGAGGAAGTGAAGGTTTGTTGATGTCAGCCTTGGTGAAGTCTGAGTAGCCAAGTCAACTGAGTCGTTATGTGATGTTATATCAAGCGTTTCATGGGATGCAACCCATGGTCTTGTTGGTGAAGTTTTAGTATCCAACATAGCCACGCCATGCCGCGACACTAAATCAAGTGTTGATTGAGAGGCAACCCAACATTTTAGTGTTCTCTTTGTTATTTTTTTGTAGGTTTAAAGCATGGAAAAACAACTGGAACATGGTAAAAATTGTAAAATTTTGAAAAGCCCAAGTAAGTGGACCTACGACCTTACTTTGAGGGGTCGTAGGTCTAACCTACAACAGGTAAATGGCGCCATACGTGTTAGAAAAAAATTTATAGCATATTTTGGTCTACAAATTTAAATTTACAAACCTGCCTATGGGGGTCCTAAGTACAACCTATGACCCTACCTTTGAGGGTCGTAGAAATTAGACACATAAGAAGGGGAAAATTCCATTTATGGACCCATTTATGGGGGCGACACTTATGGGTCATAAGTGACCTCGTAACTGGGTCAAAATATTTTAGGCCTAGATTTAAAAATTTGGGTTGGATCCATGAAGATTGGACCTAAACCGGACTGCCACCTTCCTTTAAACATCCAAACCCAAGGTGTTACCCCCACTTCTTAAAATTTTAATACTCCCACTCACACCCAAAATCCTCAACTTCCCTCTTAATCTATAAAAGGGAAAATCCTCTCATTACCACATCACTTGCAGGATAATCATCACAGATTAGGGATAAAGTTACATTATGAATCTTTTACTTTCAAGAATCTTCAAATCCAGGTAATAACTTTCATCTCAAACATAGTAAAGACTTGATATTGATATAGCCCTGAAATTCATTAAGTCTTCTAATTCTTGATAGTTGTGGAACCTAAATCAGTAAAAATTTAGATTATTGCATGATTGTGTTTGGAAAAACTTGTGATCACATAATAAATGGAATTAAAAGTTGAATAATGAGATGAAAACCCAAAATACTTGTGCAATACCTATGAGAATTAATTTTTTGCATTTTATAGAGTATGAAATTGGGCTAAAAATTAAAATATACACTGTGTAGGATGAAATTTTTTGAGGAAAAATTGACTTACCCTAAGAAGGGTACTTGTGAAGGAACTTACGGGCATCATAAGTAGAACCTATAAGGGCGTAAGTGTCATGCCTCAATCCTATTGGGGCGGAATGTCACCCGTAACCGAGGAGGCCCGGGAGAACCAGCTCATAACCTTATACTTCCCATGTATACCTCTATGACAACCCGAAATTCGGACAGCATCATGTCGCATATAAAGAAAATAATCACCTGTATAAGCTAGCACACATATATATGTATATACAATACTTGGACGTTGGAGACATCACGTCTATTAACAAAACACCACCTTGACTGTACATTAGGTCTATAAAAACTCTAGACAATACACAGAGTTTAACTAAGGTCGGTACACACCCCGCCATATAACTAACTTCTATACAATACCAAAAGTGACTGGATATGACACGGAAAGCCCCGAAGCAAACTGGAGCTCACCAAAAGCAGCTGGATATCCTGGCTCCTACTTGTGCGGTGTATGAGCTGAGGTACCTGTGCCTGCAGCATGAAATACAGGTCCCCCATGGGGGACGTCAGTACGAAATATGTACTGAGTATGTAAAGCTGTAGATAATCACATATGATATAGGAGCTCAATAGAAATCAGAAACAAGTGAATAAATCATAATAGGAGTGGACCACACTTACTAGAACTTGTGACAACCTGTACATTGTATTTATTCAATCACTTTACCTTTGTTCTTATCATCTTTGTAATCATTACTGTACTGTACTGTGACCATTAGGCTGCCTCCAGTACATAGCAACTGGGATCGACCCATGATAGGCTTATGCCCCTGGGATACCAACCATAAACACATAAATAGGGATCGACCTATGATAGGCTTATGCCCCTG
This sequence comes from Capsicum annuum, assembly GCF_002878395.1. Lineage (NCBI taxonomy): Eukaryota > Viridiplantae > Streptophyta > Magnoliopsida > Solanales > Solanaceae > Capsicum > Capsicum annuum. The sequence goes on along the minus strand of NC_061122.1, from coordinate 154,067,011 downwards.
GGATACCACCCGATAAGAGAGAACTTCCATCACTTAGTTCAATTAATCTTTGAGATTTTTATTTCGGTCCCCACCGCATCTTTGATACTTTGAAACAATGATACATCAGTAAGAGACATATAAATAGACCATCAATGCAATAACAATGAAGTAAGAACTCATTGACACATCAATGAAGTATTTTGGAGTCATCAATGCCATAGCAATGAAGTAGGAACTTATTGGTATATCAATGAAATATTTTGGAGTCATTAATAGCACATGGATCTTGTTTGAGTAACCGGATACCTTCTGA